>NC_056749.1:519881876-520184376 GCF_019279795.1 Protopterus annectens
CTTTTCTGAGCTGATGATCAGTAATCATGACAGGGTCAATGAGTGATCTACAATGCAGCACTGGAGTAGCTACTATTCTTGGATGAGGGGAGGGCACTGTGAGTATGTCACTTGTCTTGAAGGGTGAATAAGCTGACCAGTGTGGGCTGTCACACTGTACAATATGGGACTGTTCTGGCATACTGAAGCTTCAGAGGTTTTGTTTTATGAGTGAGATTATTTATTATAATAATTTGAGATGTTTGAAAATGTATTATATCATGGAATAAACTGATTGCAGTAGCCTAAACATAACATTGTGCTTTATGAGTAGCTATTTGAAATGTCAGGGCCAATAGATCAAGTCTGGAAACACTGAGACTGAAAGGCAGAAACAATAGAAGTTACATATACAAAGTCTGAGATGTCAATTTTCACAATATTTATTTTTCTCCAAGGCATGGCAATCTCAGAGTTGGTATATAGAAGTATAGGAGGGGGTAAGCTTGCCTCCTGGATTAAGTGGTACAGGGGGCCCAAGAGCAATGCTTGATATTCATTCTTCTCCTGCAGTTTTTGTCTTTTGTGTGTGTCTCATTACTGGGCATTTTGAATGCTAACACAAACAGGGAGCCATTTTATGTTTGTGCAAGAGGGGTCATGGGGACAAATGTTTATTTACTGTGAGAATAAATCTCTGTCTGGGGTCAGTGTGTATGTGTGCTCCACAACTGGCTAAGCAGCTATTAAATTCTCTTCTCCCTCCCTTGTGGTCACCAGTGGTGGTGGTCTCTGGGCAAAATTCTCCTACCTCTTTATTACCCCCTTTCTTTTCTGTCCATCCAATTAGCAGTCATGATTGGATGAGCGTAATTTTGTGCTGGAGTAGTGGTCATGTTTAGCTGAGGGGTGTGAGGGCTGTATGCAAACATTCCCCATAAGGGACTGTTCAGCATAATTATCTCTGTTTTATGAATTAGTTTTTCTGTTATCTTGATGGTTTCTGATATTTTTAAACCTAGTATGCCATGCCATACACTGGTCTCAATTTATCATGTTTTATGTTTAGGGAAGCAAGGTTCTGTGACAAGTTTATTAATATGATAATGAAAATTAGGGTAAGATTTCTAATGCTATTTTCATTTAAAAGAAACTGACTGATGGACCACACAGTACATAATATTAAACTGTCAATCTCATACTATAATTTAGTGTAGCTCTTTTGTTTGGTAAGCTAATATAACACTTGTGAGTACTGCAGAACCCTATCAGAAATACTGGATATTGGAGTGTCAAGTTATAATTATGGTTAGCTGGCCTTCAAAATAGGCATTAGGGAACAGCAATCATTAATACCTGGACTAGTATTGGCATTTAACTTCAGTTGCCAAATAAGTTCCATCGTTTCCAGTTTATTTTGCCAATGTCCCTCCCTAATGTCTTCCTTCACTATCTGTAAGGTTACCACACGTCCCACTTTGCGAGGGACAGTCCCTCTTTGGGCAGTTGTGTCCTGCAAAAAAAATTGTAAAAATGGCAAATGTCCTGAGATTTTAGGATAAAATTATTTCCTATATTTTATGTAATAGTTGCATAAAACAGTTATTATGTATCTGAAACACCTAAATAGTATGAGAAACAAAATAAGCACCTAAAATACTACAAGTATAAGCTTTTATTTAGGCAAAAAAGTGAAGTTCTGTCCTTTGTACTGGCTGTGGGTATGTTTCGCCCTGCAAAATCTGACATTTGTACCAAAAATGTCCTACTTTGGGCATTTGAAAAGGTGGCAACCCTAACTATCTGTAAAATACCAAATTGGAATCCAGTGGAAAGGGAAGAATTTTCTAGGTGCCTAAATAAACCATTATGTTTATCATTATGTTCCCTAATGCCTATTTTGAAATACAAATCCACTATTTTAACATGACTGTTTTAGTTTCTGATTTTAAATTACACTGGATCTTTAAGTAGTGATGATGTCATTAATTTTAATTGATGGGAGGTGCTGTTTTTTCAGTATTTAAACCACTTGTAAAGTTGTGTATGTTGTTCTGACGAAGGCCTGAATTTTTATGGATGAAAGTGCTTACTGGAGATTTTTTACTTTTGTACTGAGTTTTTTAACTGTGAAGAACCATTAAACTTGTCCTACTATGTTCTAGTTAATGTTTTAAAGTATGTTTTAAATCATGCATGTCTGATCTTACTGGTTTGTCAGCATTAAAAGTCCTGCTATATGCTCTAAAGTCTAATTGATTACATTTAGAGGTAATCCCAGGCACAGATGTTTTTTTCAATTTGTCATAGTTCACATGCAAACAGTTCCATGAGTGTCCATAAATGCTTTCAGTCCTTCACTGTCAGCGGAGAAGAGAGAATTTTTGCCCACTGTGCTCAGCTCCATTATCTTCATATGACACAATGCTCAATAAAAAGTAAGTATGGTTGCATGTAACTGGCATACTCCTTGGTTAGTTTTTTTTTTTTGTTAATTGGGCAGCGTAACTATTTTTGTTGCTGTTCCATTAGGTTCCAGTCAGCCATGCATTTGTATTAAGTCCAACATGGTTGGGGTCACAATGAAAATACTCTATTAATATTAGTATATGGTTAAAAGCAGACTACAGCTATTGTGCCAAGAGCAGGCTCATAAGAATAATATTGCTGTAGGGACTTGGCAGTCCCAAAGTAGTTTACATTTGATACTAGAGGTCCCTTGAAGAATGGTAAAGGTCTAGTTCCTGGCCTATTGCCACTGCACACACAAGCAGAGTGAAGTCCAAGGACGCATTGAAAGTACTCATGGTACAAAAACTAAGTAAATAAAAAATGAGCTTATTTGTTACGCTATAAAACAGTGAATACTTCACTCTTGGCTCTGTTTAAAAGCAAAACAAAATCCTACACACCTGACTTTTATTTCCTATAAAAAAGAAAAACAGTACATTTTGTTAGTCTATATAGTCCCATACAACCTCCTCCAGAAAATTGTCCGTCTGAAAATATTCATGCTCTAGGTTTCACACTGACCCAGAATCTACTTCGGTGTCATAGAAAGGTACACCACCCATAGCTCTATGCAGTAACCCTGAGTAGACTGGCATATTCCATGTCTCTGGGGTATCTATTCTTGATGATCCCCCAGATGAACAAAATTCCTGATTCTAGGCCTAGCTGCTACTTCCTTCTATAGCATAGTTATTGGTTATTAAGACCTTTTCACTGATAGAGAGACTAGTCTAGATACCTGTTTTTGAGAATGTTCCTACACTCCACATTGCAACATGCATTCATGTACAATGAGGAAAAGGAAACAATCTTTTAGCTAAATATGTAGTAATTTTCTACAAAAGAAACTTCTAAATGAAAAAAGTAAGTATTTTCTAGTAAATGACAGTAATAGATTAGCATTACAGTTCATATTATTCTTTCTGTCATTGTGGCTATTATTATTATTTGCTGTAGCTCTTTAAATGCACCCTTCCAGGAATTAAACAATCTCTTCTAAGGGTCTTTATTGATTCTCATCTCCCAGTCTTGTACAACAAACGAGCACTTTGTTATCACACTAGCACTTTACTCATGCTTTCCAAGTGTAATATATCAGCTGCATCCCCAACAACTTGGTTGACACCTGTGTTTAACTTACTTGTACTCCTAATGGTGAAGTATGATTTCAACATAGTATCCGAACCAGAATTTATGTACAATGTGCTATAATGCATTTCCACTTTTAAATTTTGATATTTATAAAGTCACTGCTTTTCTTGAAGCAGCATGATCAGAGATTGTTCTCATTTTTTTATTTTCCATGGGAAATCTGGTAGCTCTTGAGCTACAGTGGCATTATACATTGTCCATATCTCCTTATTTCTCTTACTGACAGTATAAAAAATGTGGGACAAAGAATACAAAGGCATTTATTTTCTTTGCTTACTTGAATTCCCTTAAATAAAAATTAGTAGCTTCCCATACTTTAGAGCATAAACCTTACACACTGTTTTAAATACACATAAAATAAAACTCTGCTTAAGAAACTATAACTTTCTACTTTATTATAGTTCCATATTGTAATTGAGCTCATTCACTGTTTATAATTTATTTAAAAAAATAGCTTTTCTAGCATTTTTGATAAAAAAAATACATTCTGCTAAAAATGTATCTTTTTGAAACATAAACGATGTCAAGAGATTCACCTTGAGAGTGTAGATACATCTAACAAGGGCCATCAAACGGATAGGTTTGACATGTAAATACCCAAGTGTTAATGCCACATTAATTATCTCTTGCAGTATATTTACATTGTGTGGCTGTAACTATCTCTAAGGATTTGAAGTACTTCCAATCGTTGCTAAGTACGGAATAATTCAATTCCACAGAAAACTACATGAATGAGGAACTCTAGGCAGCCAAAATAGAATATAACATTTTATGGTGACCTTGGCTCTAGACAATTGCCACTGCTGAAGTGACACCCTAAATCTATCTGAAAAAATGGGAAAAGAGGTTGTAAATGGCTGGAGAGATATCATATGCAGATGGGCAAGTATTAGTATTAGTCTTTTGAACATTTTAGGAAAAGTGTAACACCCCCCCCCCAAAGTAGCATTGTTTAGCTAACCAGCCTTATTGAATACTGCTAACCTTCTAAATATATGAAGAGCAGTACAGTGTTCTTAATTCTGATTTTTACTTGCACATACAGTATATTAACATTATGACATAGCTGTGTTATATCTATGAAGGGAGCAAAACTATCACTGACCTCTAATAGAAAAATGTCTACATACACAAGATTATACAGTGAATAATCAGCTGGAATATTTATCAATTTACTACTGCCCCTTATCTAGAAGGCTGTGCACTCAATACTGTTTTGGTAATTTTAGATGTATATCTTTTGAGGCCTGCATTTCTAAATGTTTTACACACTGCAATAAAAGTTTCATTGAATGATATTTGGATATAAGTATAAAATATGCCAAAATGTGTTTATAGACTGAAAGAAAAAAATAATTGCATCTTAAAATTTAATAACATTCATTTTTATGTTCTAGTTAATGCCACAGTTAACAAATTTGAAAATATCACTCAAGGCTGGCTTTAGCAAATATAGGTCACAGTTTGGGACAAGTCTGGGGGACTCCAAACAACAGCTCTCCCATCACCCAGCCACACTTTCAATATCATCAATGACTTGCTAAAAAGACAACACATTTTATGAGTAAAGAAACAAAGATATGGGGAAAAATCTGGACATTCTGTGAAAGTCTGGACAGTTACGAGGTTTGGTACCTGCATTCATTTATGAAAGTTGATAGTGCATTGGCTGCTTACCTTTCAAATTTTTGCTAAATAATTCTGGGCAAAGGCAGAAATAATTGGGAAATAAAATGTCCAAATTTTAAATATTACTAAAATTTACTTAGAAAGTTAATAAATTTACAGGTTTTGCATCAACATGCATTATCTATATAATAATGAAATATGAACCTCTAAAGTCTCGAATTAATGACTTTGATGTCTCCCTGCTGGGCCAGTATTCAAGAAGTCTGAATCCTTACCACTGACACTGGAGAGGGGCATGCACTTGGAATACAAATGGATACACTCAGTATTTTCAGATGTAGATCTTGCTTCATCAAGCACAATTTCCCTTAAGAGCACAGAGGGAGCATACTCAGTCTGGGGTTTCTCTCCAGTTCCCCAATAAGATCCCCCACTGGTACAGCTGTAAAGTTAGGTCCTCAGCCAAGTGTCCAAGCCAAGTCATCCAGCACCTTCTCTGTAAACCCAGTGCTGTGTGTCCCTGCCCCAAGTAGCTGACACCCACATAATGAGATATTTAATTTTCACACAGACATACACATTCACCTGGGAAAGGCTGGCACAGATTTACCTGCTGTGCCCCCTTGTGCCCAGGGTATAAGGCAGTTATCACTCCCACCAGACACTCCACAATCAGACACTTTAAGGCCCTTAGCAATGTGTGTCCAATTATACTGTGTAATATTAATACTAATACAAATAGTAATAGCTGACCAAGACTACAAGGCCTTCAAGAGTGGCCCACACAGTATCACCAAATAAATATACACACTCTCATAGGTTAACTACTTTCTACAAGGACCCACCACAATAAAAGTTTTAAATATATTTAATAATAAATAATAAAAGAGCATGAAATACTGGATATATATTCACAGTAAACCACAGAGTTCAGATCACAGGAAATATTGAAAAGAACATTGATGGACAGACTCAGACAAATAATGAAAAACAATATCTAAACTAAGCTTCACAATATTCCTGACTGAATCTAGGTGAGTTACTATCCCCTAATAACTTACTTGATAGAGCAAGGTGCAATGAAATATATGAGCAGTCTTTCTAGTCAGGTTCCCCAAAACAGAATACTCTATCCTTAGAGATTATTCCCTGTAAAATATAATGTCCAAAATGGCTTGCAGAATAACCTCATCTGGTCTCACAGTAACCCTCTTTGAAGCTGAGATAATAATTTAGCATAGACAGCTACAATATACATCTTAAATGTTTATGGCAGTACCTGGGGCTTTCCCTCATTTTATTGAGCTAATGAACAAAGGCTTCTCCCAGACCCACCATCTCTGGTCCTATTCAACACTGTAGGGTGATGTTTTTATGGTTTAACAGCTCATTTACATTTCCCTTATTTTTCTTAAAGTAAGCTGGCTGGTTAACCTTTGCTGTCCCAGTGTCCTCTATTAAAGCATATACATTTAATTCAGTTGCAATAATACATATACATTTCCTTTCATTCCAGCAGGGTGCACTGTTGATACATTTTAACACAAGCAACCTCACAAATACATTTTCAGCACAAGCATCTGTACAAATCAGTTTGATATACAAAGACATAATTATTTATAAAATTCCAGCTAGCTGTGTTGGCACAAGTCATACATCCACTGCCCTACTTCCGGCATGGCTGGCAGTACCTCCTATCATCACAATGACTAACTACAATCCAGTGTAATTGACTAAAATATAAAAAAAAATTCTCTCAGGGATAGAAAAAAAACAGAAGACAGAATCAAAGACATTGTACGAAAAAAGGACAGTAGTTTAACTATAGCAATCTGTCTGCTAGGTTTGCATTAAGCTTACTATGGTCTCAGGAAAAAAAACACTTTGAAGACTTTTTGTTTTGCATCTGAAGTTATGGTTTGCAATATGCTATGCCAATAGTGCAGGTCTGCAGTACCAGCTTTTGTTAATGAAATACCAGTGTTGCATTTGTTCTCAAGGCTGCCGAACTCTATGTAGTAATTCAACAGTAGCAAGCTGCGTGTACAGTGCTAGGCAGAACAGCCTTTTTTTTTAATTACAGTTCTAGACTGCAAATTGCAATGACAGGTGCAGGGCCCTATTGCACCTAATCAGCCTAAGGACGGACGATACCATTTTTTTACCCATCAATACTTGATTTATTTTATGCTTGATATTATGACAATACTATGGGCCATATTCACAGTCCTGGATTTTGGATATTTGTAGTGGTAATTCACAAAGAGTAGTGCTACATCTGTATACCAATAAAGGCACCAGAAGTTTTTTTTATATATTTTTTTTATTTTAACATTTGTTAACCAGGAAAGTCTGACTTGGAACGAAGCCAATTTTCAGCGAAGGCCCAGGGAGAAACACTTTAGATGCATGTCTTTTTAATGTGGGAAGAAACTGGAGCACCCACAGGAAACACACACACAAGCAGGGAGGACATGCAGACTCCACACAGAAGGCACTCCAGCCGAGAATCAAACCGGAGAACCCTGTTGCTGTGAGGTGACAATGCTACCGTTGCACCACGGCGGCATCGAGGTTATTCACACTGACTACAAATATGTGCAGGCATTTTGATAAGCATGCTAACTTAAGGCAAAAGTACTAGCACATGACCATAAGAGTTAAGTTGAGACCAATTATATGCAAAGTGCTGTACACATGGGTGTATTACTGCAGTTTATACAGATAAACCTAAAGGGCCTCATTTGCATACAGAACGTGTAAAGGACATTGAATTTAGTGACTACATTTAACAGCACCACATTACCTTGGGATTTCTTGAGTTAGGAAACAAATTAATTAGGATACTGCAGACTTTTTAAAGTAAGAAGAAATAGGAGTATTGCAATGAGAAGATTAATGAGCTCACAACACAAAATGTTTGTTTCATTCATTTGATAGGCATAATACAATACTGCAAGCTGTCATTTGTAAATGGGAAATCATTACAACAGCAGTAGAAATAATTAGTGACCTCTGGCAAAATTTACTATGGTGTCTTTTAGCAATTGTGCAAAGATGGTAGAAATGCAATGATTCTGATCTGAAGTGGCAAGGATGTTTTGCTGGCTGAACATGTGTCTTTTTGGGAGATTGCTGAGTGCTACTGATAGTATTTTGATTGTAAGAACGTGGCAGGGGCTAATGAAGTGAATGATGTGTCACACTGCTTCCTGTACTACTGGGAATGCATTCATGATGTGCAAATATTACTGCATTACACCTTTACTTGCCTGGACTCTGTCGTGTATACTTTTTATGGTTTGTGTCACATCACTTTTTTTTCTGAGGATGATGGGTGTTTGATAATTATATGAAAAGTTTCTGTGCATTTCTATGGCATTTTATGTGCAATGAGGATACAGAATATGGGACTGAAACAGAGAAAGGACAAATTAAATAATTTTTACAGGGTCAACAAGGGAAACAGTTAAGCTAACAGCAAGCTCATGGATTGTAAGGTACATATAATAGGAGCAGCTATGCTTTTTACAACAAATAAAAGGACATTGCAAAGATTTGACTATAAATTACAAGTAGGTGACAGACCTACTTCATCATTGTATGCCAGGTTACTTTCTCTTTTTCATCTGATTATGAGTTAATTTACTTATGGTTATTTGCAGCTATTACATTATAAATCATGGCCTAGCTGCATCATTCATAGCATGGATGGAAGTAACATGTTTGTGCAATGATGTTAGAAAAATAGCTCTACAGGCCTGTCCAGATATCTTGAACTAAGAGGTTGTGTGTGTGTGTGTGTGTGTGTGTGTGTGTGTGTGTGTGTGTGTGTGTGAGAGAGAGAGAGTGAAATGCCCTATTCAGAGTTAGCAGGTGAAATTTATTTTCAAGTAAATTGTGAGCTTCAAGGGAAGAGAAGTTTACTGCTGCTCATGCTAAGTCTGCTTAAAATGTGCAGCTGTTTTGTTTAGCAAATGGTATCACTGTTGTGGTATAGATTTATATTTTAAGGGGGTGGGTGCTGCAGTCCTGAGGATGTCATCCTTTGAATGAGATGCGTAGTAACTATGAACCTGTTTTTCAACTTGCCACTTTTTCTCTATTGCAATATACCAGCTTACCATTTTTTTTTTTTTTTTTTAATGTAACATAGGCAATTTATTCTTTGAGGGCAGCAGGCACTGAATTTGTAGATGAAACACTGAAATATAAAGTTGATTTCTGGCAACAACCTCTTCATTAGTTTCAGTTATCTTTAATGTGGAATTATTCAGATGATTTTACATCTGCAGAGATTGTGTATATTGATTGATTATTGGTGGATTGTAATGACAGAAGTTTGAGTGGTCTTTTATGGTTGAAATGTTCTGAATTGGGCAGTTTGTCATTATTGGTTTGTATATTTTGTTTCATTGCTTACTGGAAAAGATGTTCAAAACTATAACTTTAAAACACACTCAACAAGTGGTGCTGTTTTATACACGGTATATATATATATATATATATATATATATATATATATATATATATATATATATATATATATATATCTGTATGTATTATAATTAATACAATCAGGAAGTTGAATCAAATAAATTTTGCATGGCCCTAAAATTGTGTGCAAAGGGCTTATGGTTTGAAAACAGCCCGAAGGTAAAGTTAACCTGCTACTGGCCAGAAGCATTTTCTTTGAATGTGGGTTTCAAAGATAGAGAAGCTTTAATGCTAAATCTGTTTTCATTGTAAGACTTTTGCTTTGTTTAGCAAATCTGTCTCAATGTTTGTGCTAGTGAAATAAAAGTTGTAAATTAAATCCAAATATCTATAAACATTGTAGAAGTAAAGCACAAAACAGTATGCACACAGTTTCGAACAGTGTTTATGGCAACTGGGGAGGAATAGCCAAGTAATGGGACACTGGAATGGCTGCGTGGGGGGCTATGTGAGGGGGGCTCTGGGTTTGCACACCCTGCAAAAAATCCTGAGGGCTCCCTGTTCCTTAGGTATTTAATGTTATTTTTTTACTAGTGTGAGCATTTATTTTATCACTTTTTTGTCAATTATAAAAGTGCTACATTTATTGATCTTAATGAGGAGGTCATTACTATTGAACCAGTTATGGATTTCTTGCTGACCTACTTGGGAAACTTTAACAACTATTATTAATTTAATGATCTTACAAAGTTTGCAATCCTCATCATCTTTGGTTCTCCAAAAGCCATTTTTTCTACTTTCATATCTGAGAAATAGTCATAACAAACTGGCACCAGTACAGAATCTTGTGAGACTGTACTGTAACCTCCACTAAGGTAAACAGGTAAATCTCCACTTCGGCTTCATGTTCTTGTTCGTTAATCAGAGTCTCACCAAATGAATTATATATGGATTGTCATTTACTACTTTATATTTCTCAACTATTCCTTTATGGAAGATATTCCTGAATACCTTAACATGGTCAAAATAAGCAATATGAACTTGATCCTAGATCAGTATGCTGCTCTTCTGTCGAATCAGTGTTGAAATATTCAAAAAGCAAACTGTGCCTTTAACAACACTATGACATTCCATATAGAAAAGGTAGGTAGGTACACAAGTCACTGTGACATTCTGGATATACTCTCTCTTTTAATTTCTCCAAGTCTTTTGGGCTTCTAACACCATGACAGGAATGGGCCCCATTCCTAACTCAAAGTATGATTAAAGTTCATGAAATTAGTATTGTTTCAATCTTTGTAGTTAGTCAGAAGTGTTCTTCGCAACACCCACAATGTGCCGATTACAGACTCCTGCAATTCATATGGCATTACATGCATCAGTAACATATCTAAGTACGACTGTACGTGCTTTTTTATAAAATCTATTGCTCCTATTTTTATTGTAACTGTCTCGGTATCCTTCCACACTGCCCTCATTTCTGCCTGCAAATCCTGGTATTTTAGGACTTTCTCTCTGTAAGCAAGACACTGTAGTCACTAGGTGTATCAATTTCATTGATCAATGCTACTTTTGCCATCTTTTCATGGACTACTATATCTGTCTTTCTGGTATTTTGTTTTTTGAACTGTTGGTAATAGGTGATCCCATGTGATATAACCTTCACCATTTTCTATAATGCTTTGTGGCTTGTGTTTCCAAGGTTACTCCTCTATTTCAATATTATAATATTTGCAAAGTCCCCAATGCAACAATCTTGCCACATTATTACATCATTCAGTATACAGTCGTCCTGCCATTAGTATATCACAACCAGCAATAAGATGTACGGCAGTTTCCAATTCTGTTTTACAAAACCTACATTTATCTGTTTCTTCCACATGTTCAATGGATTTTGTCAACAAACATGTACATTGTCCACTATCTTGGACCACCAATATTGACCTTTCATCTTTAGGTCTAAATTCACCTCTCCTTAACCATTCCTGCATTTGATCCTGATTAATATCAGGTTGTTCAAAGAGTTTTCCTTTACTTGGAATTATATTTATGCATTTTCCACATTTCTTTGTTCTCAGCTGATCCTTCACCTTATAATTTTTTTTTGGCACATTCAGTTGCTGCCTGATTTTTATCTATAAATGGTTTGGTTTCTATGCTCACGTGACACAGATATCCTTCTGCTAAACTAAGCAGGGAAGTCATCTTAAACTTATTTTTCTCATGTTTTCAAACTTTTACTACATCTGAGACTTGCAAGGTCAGCAGATACGTATGGAGTCCTACAACTGCAGATTTATACAGCAAACTCTCAGTTAACTAGCACTCTCAAGCAACTGGCAAAAAAAAAAAAAATCTAAGAAATACAGTACAATTTTCATGCGTTATACTTTCTGTTTTCCACCGCAGAAACATATTTATGTTTTTAGAGTTTTTAAAAGGATGGTAGAAATAAACGCCCCCTCTCCCCAACCTGAGAACAAGTGAAACCAAGCAAATAGTATAGGGTACATTATTAGTCAGGCCTATTTTTCATAGTAACGCTCAGGCAACCGGAATCTACAGTTATCCAGCATTTACCAATCCCCCATGGCTGCTGGTTAACTGAGAGTTTACTGTACATGTAATTAATTTTCAACGAGGCCCATACCTCCTTCAGAATGAGTTTTTTTTTTATAAATCATTCAGTGAGCATGAAGCGTCCCTCTTGTTTTCTTGTTCAACAGATCCAACACACCTTTTGCAGCCAGTCTCTCCAAAACTGTAAGTTAGGACAGTAAGAGGAAATTGGTTTATAGCTTGGACTTTGTTCCTAGATGTCAGCGCTGTTTTCAGTATTGATTTGAGTCTTCCAAAATATTCCTTACAAAGTTTTAATCACATTTGTTCAGGTTTTATTGTTGATCCTTCATCAATTCTCAAATATTTATACACTCCCTCTTGCTCATGTTCTTTTATATCACATTCCTGTCCCAGGCTGATGTTTTCTTGGTCCTGCAGCTTTCCTGCTTTTGCACATTTATCAAGACTAAATGACATTCTTTTATTATCTGAAAAAGTTTAGACTATTTGCAGTTGTACTTTCAGCTCTTCTTCTGATGAACTATACAATTTTAAATCATCCACAAAAAGAAGGTGTGAGATCTTTGTATTTTGTTCTTTTCTGGGAGCCAAATTGTAGCCGTGACCTAATCTATTAAGTAGATAGCTTAATGGGTTAAGGGCAATACAAAAGAGCAGGTTGACAAAGAGTCACCCTGGAATATCCCCCTTTGAATTTTTATCCCTGGAATAATAATTTGTCCTTTATCAATGCTTAACAGCAAAGTGGTTTGCCACTGCTGCATGGTGCCTGTAATGTAACTGATCAGTTAGGGGTGCATATTATACATTTTAACCACTCTTTTATCCATGAATGTGGAATAATGTCAAATACTTTTTTGTAGTCTGTTCATGCCATACATAGATTCTTCCACTTTTTACAGTTTTCCATTATGACTTTAACAACAAATGATCGTTTGTTCCACATGACTTTCTTTTATTACCCTTTTGTTCTATTGCCATGATTGAGTTTTCTTCTAAATGACTATGAACTCTGTTGGCATCAGTTCCAGTGTATAGTGTATACGTAATTTGAAGGCAAGCTATTGGTCTATAGTTTTTAGGATAGCTTGCAAGTTCACTCTAACGTAGGAGTATTGTTTTTCTGTTGTTATCCAGGTTGATGTCTGTTCAGGGTGTGCATAAAAATAGTTCTTACTCACACCTAAATCTTTATGTAAAGATGCTAATACTTTTAGCCAAAAGTTAAGTACTGCATCTGGGCCTGGGGTTTTACAGTTAGGAGCTTTTCTTAACTTTTTTGCAATCTCTCTGACCATTACTTCATCCCATTTGATATCTTGTACATTTAAACTTCTTATTTTTTCTTTTACTTCTTCTGTCCTTTCAGCATCTTTATGTTCTACAGGATCTTCATAGATACTTCTCCAAAATGTGTATATTTCTTCTTCTTTGGTGGTGTTTCAATTCTTTTTACGTTATTTTACAATTTTCTCTAAAAAATTTTTTGGGTCATTGATAAATTGATTATTTTGTCCCTGTCCTTTATATTTATCTGCAGATCTTTTAAGTTTTTTGCCTGTTCTAATTTGTAGTTTATCTGTGATAGTGTATAATAGATCCTGATCTGTTCTGATACTGTGCATTGCTTTTCTCATGCCTATCTATCCAAGTATTTTTGCTGATCTGTTCCCTTTTCTATTCTCGATAACAGTAACACTTCTTAATTGCTTCATGGTTTTCTTTACTCGACACTTCCATGATGACATTTGATTTCTCCCCTTCCTTTTCCTTACTGCCCTGTGTTTTTGTGGTAAGACTTTATCTGTTAGTAATTTAGCTGCACAGTAATATATCCTACTAATTTCTGTTATATTGCATGAAGCCATACGGACAGTCCTAATTACTGTGTTCATTTGTTTTATCGGTACTTTTCCATTAAACCCCTACCAGGAGAGGCAGCGGTATTCATACGGTATTTTGCCGGTATGTCAGCTTCAGTGTTTTCTGTGCGAGTCCTACACTACACTACACTTCTTTTTTGCTGGTCTACATTATTAATTCTGAATAGATGTGTACAATGAAAATCCACTCTCACTACAAAATATTATATGTGCAGAACCGTCTTGTCATATCAGTAATACTTGAAATCCAAAGTTACACACCTACCACATGCTGAACAATGTGTTTAACCATAATTCATATATAAGCAATAAAGGTTTTCTTAAAGTGTATTTAAAACATACAAGTTCCCGCTTTTTCTTAAAGTATACAAGCACGAGAAACAGTAATAAGAAATTGTGTTTTCTGTCATAGAATGTGAAGGAGTACTATGGCTGCCATGGATGTTACATTGTGGGATTTGCCCACAAATGAAGTAGTAGCTATTACATTTCTTCACTCCTACATGAATGATTACACAGAGCAGCGCCAGCAGAGCGAAGACGTGTATATACAAAAAACATTTTTTCTTCCTCTACATCACTTCACAATATATATATGTCCACTCCTACATGTATGATTACAGCGCAGCTCAAGAAGAGTAAAGACACCATACAGTTTTAAGATTAGAATTCCTGCTTTCTTGCAAAACACAGTAGCGCCAGCAGCGGGAAAATGCATTACGGCTATGAATGTATTATTAATATTACAAACTTAACAATTCCTTCTTCCTCTGCTTATTTTAGTTACTTTAACAATAACCATTTGTTAGTCCTGCATAGAAGACTACATAATAAGAAAAGACAGCAGCACCAGCGGAGGGAAGACTTGGTAGGGGTATAACGGAAAAGTACCGTTTTATCAAACTTGTAACTTTTGGGGTTTTATTGACTTTCTGTAGTCTATTTCTTTCACTGATCTTAATGTGTGTGCCCCTTTCTATTAAATAAAAAAACTCTTCTCTTAGATCATTTTCTTCTAAATTGAGGGTACATTCTTTGTTCTCCATTTCCTACAGGCATTCTACAGAAAGTTCCACAGCATCTTCCATGCCACATTCCCTACAGTTTTATCCCGTGTCATCCATTGCTCTTTCATATGACAGCTCACTGGCCTATCAGTCCACAACATTGACTGTGTCAGAATTGCCACAGTTTCCTGCTCATTTCCTTGCTGTGCATCTTCAAGTATCTTCATATAGCAACTGATCAGATGTTTCCCACTCCACTGGGGTCTTCTTAATTTGGGAATACATTGCTCTGTGATGTTATCAGAGTTAGATTTTCTACACTAAATCCTTCACTTCTCAGGTAATCCATAACTTCAGTTTCCCCTTTTCTACTTTTTCTTTTTGTTTTCTTATTTTTTGTACTATAATATTTTGCATATCTGGATGTCTTTGCCTATACTTCTTTTCAAATATCTTAGGTGCTGCTGTTTTATACTGATTAGTTTTGCTTTCTCTTTTGCATAAATATTGCTCCATATTATATACTCCTTTGTGATCCATTCCATGATTTTTATATAAAATATTGTTCACAATGATGAGTGTAAAATGGTTCTGGAATGCTGCAATTCTGCTGCTGTGAAGTAATCCTACTACAGCCTGTAGATGTATGTCAAGGGTGTGTTGACAGACTAAATATTTATTTTACGCAACTACCAGTATCAACTGTTGTGTTCACATTCTAAAAATTTGTTTAACCACTGCCGAGACTGTCTTTGTATTTTACTAGTTGAATTTATTTTATTTATGTCTTTGCCTTGCTAGTATAAGTTTTATATTCTCCTGGCATTCAGTTATTGGCTTCTGCTCAAAATTTAGCCTTCTCTATGTTTTACTATCTGATTTTTAATAATATTTACTTTAACCTGTCTACTGTATAACAGCTGTTCTACCATATTAAGTGTTATGTTTTATAAAGACAGACTTTATTGACCCAGACACCTTTAGCTATAGTTATGTCCCCAAGTAGGTATGTTCTACCTGTTGGTAATTCAGCATCCTTAAGAAAACACAGAGAAAGTCATCATATCAGCTTGGGTCAAGAGGCTACCGGGAAGGGGGATCACAGTTGATGCTTACTGTTTCTGTCCACCACAAATGTGCAAAATATTCCTACTTTGTGTGCTGTATTTTTTGTACTCTAATTAGGTACAAATCATTTTATCTCCATCTGATATCAGTAGGTACAGCATTATAATGTCAAGTTCATCTCAGAAAAAACTGGTATCATTTCTAACCACACTGTGGACCCTCCTCCATGACATTCACAATGAGTGTCCGGATTGATTAGTTTGGCCTAGCACTAATAGTAGCTGTGTGTCCTCTGATGTCAATATTTCCCAGCCCCCTTACCAAATACGATGAAGCAGGGTTATGATTTATTTTCACAAACTTCGACAACTGCCTCATGGATTAGGTTGGTCACACACACCTGCATTTTATCATGGGTTCGAAAGTACTTCCTTGTGAACTGTATACCTGGGTCAAAGAGGACTGCCCATCTGGACATAAAACTATACTAGTTAACACCAGAGGATTTTAACATTTGGACTGACAAGAGATTATGGTTTCCATAAAATAATTTATGTTTGTTTTGAAGAGATTTGGGCTTGTTTAGGTTACTGGCTCTACTAGTGCTTTACACATACCCTGGACTTTGTTTACCAAGTGTGTTTCTACCAGTGACCTGCACATGAAACCTGCATCTTGGTATGACCACTGCCTGGACTATTTGCTGGTTGAATTCCCTTACATAACTACCACTAGTTATTAATTTGTACAGAAAAGACATTTTAAACTAGGTAGGTAGAGAAGGATTGAAGGATATAGTTATGGCTTAGAATTTAGTTGAATGAGGTTTAGCCAGGATGGGAAAATAGGTGAGTTAAATAAGCAGGAAGTCGAAACAGTAAGTGAGGTTAGAGGGGAAGACTTACAGAGATTGATACTGCTGGGAAAGGCTAGAATCAGGCTTTTGGTGTGGGAATTTGTTTATTGGTCCCATTCCCAAGCGATGAGGAGACTCAGGCTTGCCTAATAGATAGTCATTTGAGAAGGTAAGAAGTTGGAGGGAAGGGAGGCAAGAGTTTTTTTTTTTTTCCAGACAAGTAATGCAGTGGTTGTGGCAGTTGGGGACAAGTAGGTTTTAGCTGTGTAATGGGCACAGGTTCAGGACAGGGGCAACTATGTTGGGCGAGTGTGAGTAGGGCCATGTCTGGCTAGTCCCAAGTGCTCTCCATGCGGCAGGCTTATGATGCTGTTTTGAACACTCGGCGGGTTGCTTGGTGTGTGTTGTATCTGGATAGCCCATAAAATGTGCTTGTGCCAACAGCGGTGGGTGGGGGATCTGCAGGTAAAGAGCAAGATTTAGGCAATACAAACCATCAGTTCATTCAGCATCAGGTATCACAGTAATATTAATGAAGAAAAAAAGCTTATTATCTGTTTACTGATACACATCACCTTACAAGGCTGAGCTTCGGTCTAGAGCAATAAGAAAAGCCAAAAAATTAATGCTAATCAGCATTCATTGCCACACGTGGGCACAATGTTAACATCAGCTTTAGGCAGAGAATGTAAGAAGCATTTAGCAAGACAGCTATCCGTCTTGACAACTGCAGAT
The DNA here is from genome assembly GCF_019279795.1 of Protopterus annectens. NCBI lineage: Eukaryota > Metazoa > Chordata > Ceratodontiformes > Protopteridae > Protopterus > Protopterus annectens. The sequence continues at coordinate 519,899,717 of NC_056749.1, forward strand.
TAAATTATAGCATCATGAAGCATGAGAAGATAATCTTAATGAAATAAATATTTTAATTGCTAATGCAGAGCACACTGCTATAATCAACAACTACCAAACAATAATCATGCCTTCACAACAAGACTGGATCATGAGAATCAATACAGGCACTGAAGTATGTTAAGTAATTTTCCTAGCGACTACAATGTTTTCTTTACATGTTCACTATGACACACATTCAGACTCACTACATATTTGTGCTCCACTGGTTTGTTTAGCTGTTATGTGCACTACCATGTCTGGTCTGGCTATGCAAGTTTCCTCCCTTTTCAATATGAGGATACAAGTATTGGCTTTATGTAGCACTGAGTTCTATTTTGCAGATTTGAGTACACGCAAATGGATTAAGAAAAATTTTCTTCAAATTATTTTTCCTTTAATATTACTGACTTGACCTATTAATCCCGCGGTGGTGGTGCTGCAGTAGCGTTGTCGCCTCACAGTAAGACGCTGTCCGGTTCGATTCTCAGCTAGAGCGTCTTCTGCGTGGAGACATGCATGAATGGGCATGCCTTCGTTGAAGGTTGTGCATCAGGGCTGGTAACTCGGCACGTAAAAATCAACTACCAATCATTAGTGGACCGGAGTTCCGCTGTGGCGAGCCCTAACCAGGAAAAGCCAAAAGACACATTACTGACTTGACCTATTGCACTTTGAGTTTAGTACACTGCACACTTTCCTTATGCACTTGCCCTTTATTTCTACTACTACACTTCTCATAATGCAGTGCTCATTGGGAGTGGATCCTCTTACACTTTATTTTTCTCTAAATTTCTAGAAGGGGACCCCTTCATTTTTCACCAGATAGATTGTCAACTCTCACAGCATTGAGCGTAAACATCACTGATATTCTGATGCAATGACTGGATTTAGAGAAGTACAAAAAAATGAGTGGTGCATTTTCCACACCTTCTCTCTCTCTTGTGTCAGTGGGACAGCAAGCAGTATACATGCCTGGGGTGCAGAAGGCTGTGGGTTCTATTCGCACACCATGTAGATTTATTAGTTACAGGGCAGCATGGGGGGGTGCTGCACTCATGAGAGTGTCATCCTTCAGATGATATGTTAAACCAAGGCCCCATCTGCCTGATGTAAAAGACTCCACAGCACCTCTAGAAAAAAGTAGGGTTCCTTTATTTGGGGGTGCAATATTTGTCAGCATAGAAGGAAATGGTCAACAGACTATACTGCTTTGCCAGGAGTGGTTTACACCTCTCCCTTCTAGTCTTTTAAATATTAGTTAAAACACTGTCCTTCCCCATATTTCCTTTTTATAGGTGATGCTAAACTGAAAGTATTTCCAACATAGCAAATCAAAACCAGGAAAATCTAAAGGTATTACTGCTAAGTACTAGGAATCTAAGCAAAAAACTCAAATCCCTACAAGCTCTCCTCACCCTACAGAATACTGAAGTCTGCACAGTCACTGAGACATGTTTTAAAGCTGCAGAGAGAACACTGGAAGTGCAAGGCAATAATAAATTCCAAACATTTAGACCAGTTACTACACAGACAGGGACTAAAGGCAGGGGGGTTTTGATTTACATGAAATATAAATATACATCAAGGCTTGTCAAACAAGACAATGAACTTGACCTTCTCCGTTTTCAAATCACCACAGGCAAAATCACTCCACTGCAAGATATAGGTCCCCTTCAATGACCCAGGAAACTCATAACATGTATTTAAACTTATTGGCAAGACTCACCATCCAACCCAATGCCATATTCATGGGTGAGTTTAATTACCCCACTATAAATTTGAATCATATATGACACCAAACATACAGGCACAGAGATTTCTGGATTTTGTAAACATAGACTCCGTGGACAAGATTGTCAATATACCAACCAGGGATGCAAACATACTGGATCTGGTCCTCACTAATATGAGCAAGTACTGCATAACCATCTACTGCAAGGTCTTCTCTGGTAAGGTCAGACTACAAAATGAACTCTAGCTAACCCTGAAATATTCAGTGATTACCTGTCAAAATGTCAAGCCCATATAAACCCTGAGAACACTACTGCCTATGTGAAAATGTACACAGAAACCCTATACAAACATGTCAATAGGTGCATAGAAGCAGCTATACTCACCGGAAAGAAGTACAGAACTAAAAAAAAAACACCAAGCCACCCTGGTGGAATCACATCATCAATAGGCTGTATAACAGAAGGAAGAAATCATGGCAAAAATCATGAGGTGCAGCACCCGGCAGGAGAGAAGTACTCTCAAACTAAACAACTCAGAGGACAAATAAAGTCTAGCAGACCAAATCTGAGGTAAACGTAGCCTCCCAGGCCAAGGACAGCCACAAGAATCTTTAGCATTGTCCACAACTTCAAAGGCAATACGCAATTGTGTGCAGAGCTCATCATTAATGGAGCCACCGATACTGAGCCAAAAGATATTGCAAACCTACTATCTGACAAATTCAGCTCCAGATTTATTCCTCTCTCACCCTCAACTTTCCCTCTGGAAATATCATCTACTACAACTCCCCTACTATCACTATGGAGCAGGTTGTTAATGCTCTCTCTAAGGACAAGAACGTTGCATCTAAGGGACCAAACAATATCCCAAGATGCCTTCTAAATAGCATGAAACATGACCTATCAGGACCTCTGGAATTGCTATCTAGCTGCAGCTTCCAAATTGTATTTGTGCCTCATGAATGGAGAATAGCAACAGTCATCCCTCTGCACAAAGACGGGTCATCTACAGACCCTGGAATCTACAGGCTCATAACTCTCACTAGTCTCATATGCAAAGCTATGGGAAGAATTATCAAAGAAATAATTAATAATGACATAGAAAACCTCCAGACACTGGACCCAGCCCAATTTGGTTTTGTCAAGGGCAGGTCATGTCTACTCAGCTGATGGATTTCTTTGAGAAGGTCACCAAAGCAATAGAGGAGGGCAAAATGGTTCAAGCTGCCTACCGTGACCTGGCCAAGGTATTTGACACAACATCCCACTCGAACAACATTGAAAAACTCAAGAGGTTAGGTACAAACTATTATGTCACCCAGTGAATAACCAGCTGGCTCACAGGCAGGACACAAGAAGTTAGAATTGTGGAGTCCACCACTACAAAGTGGCTAGTCACAAGCACAGTCATGCTTATATCTCAACAGCTTACTACAAAATGGCAGTCAGGCTCACACGTTCTCAGTATTTATACACTTGTGCAAGCCCTTGGACAGCTTCTTAAAATTATGTACCCACATTAATATACATTCGCCCTCTTAAAAAGATTGCCCTTAGTAAAAAACAACATTGGCGTTAGACATGCATTATTATAGAAACAAACACAATGTTCATGTCCATGTTGGATTTTCAGGCTGAATGTTTTTTAGACAGGGGTTATCCCTCCCAGTTGGTATCAGGATATAAGTATGACCCCTCCCAGCAGGATAGCGGGCCATCACATAATAGCAGAACAAAGAGGCATGCAACCTATGTGAATAGGAGTAGGACTGATAATAAAATATACTTTGACATCAAATATACAAATGACGTTCAGTATATCAGGGACATTATTCAAGGAAATTGGAAACTACTTACCATGGACAATGACTTGTTGAAAATAGTTGGTAATAAACCTAGCTTCAGGTATAATAATTGCTATAACCTAAAAAGGTTATTGTGTAAGGACAATATCCAGATAAATACACTGGATATTAGAACTAATATTAAACAAGGAACTTACCCATGTAGGAAGTGCTGCATCTGCAAATTTATTGTTACTGATCAAAGGTTTGAACGTATGGACTTGGGTTTGGTTTTCCAGCCCAGCTTTTACGCTACATGTGAGACTACAAATGTAATCTATTTGGCTAGTTGTGATAGCTGTGAGGCTTACTATGTGGGTATGACCACACGCAGACTCAAAGATAGAGTATATAACCATGTCTACGACATTAGGAAAGCCAATGTTAGTAATCCTTTAGCTAAACACTGCCAGACTCATTTGAAACATATTTTTAAGTTCAGAGTCTTACAGATACAACACCCAAATAGAAGAGAAGGTGATTCCATAGGATCCCTTGAGCTCAATGAGCTAAAATGGATCTTGTCCCTCAGAGCCCACATAGAACCAGGACTCAACACAGCAGTCAGCATTAGACCAGCACTTTTGTAATAGATGGGTACCCTTTGTTACTCCATTTGACTCAGGATTTTCATTCTCTTTTTCATTGTTGCTGTCCCCTTTCTCGTGTTCCCTTTTTTTTTCCATCCACTTTATTCTATTACCTTGTTCCCTTCCTTCTTCACACTCCCTTCCCCCCTTTCCTTTTCCTTCGTCTTTTCCTTTTCTTTTTCCCCCCTCCTTCCTCCCCCCCTCCCCCCCCTACTTCCCCCTCCCCTCTTTTCCCTTTTCTTCTTCATGTTGCCACTTTTCTTTTTCCTTCCTTTTCTTTTTAGCTCTTTTAGGATGGGCACATATATACACATATATTCCAATATATGATCATTGCACATCATACACTATTCTATTATTACATTTTCCGGTGATTTATCATGGTGACAGAATGACTGATACATTTAAATTTTATTAGTTATGAACAGGATACATCTTCTAATATAACGAAGTGGAGACATGATAGCACACCCTCATTAAGCCCTCATGCCTTGCAGATTTGCACCTAGCACATTGTATTGTGGTGCTTTATAGTAACTGACACCTAGATGTCAGTGTTTTAACATTTCCTAATTTGGTCATGACTTCCTATTTAGCTAATATAATATGTTAATGGTTGATTTTTATTGATTAATTGTTTCATTATTATGTGATTTACAGAGTATATAAGGATGGAGAGAATTTATGTTGTTTGTAACCTGATGAAGCGCACGTTTGATGTGCGTGAAAGCGCTCGTTTCTTTTACTAATTAAATCAGTTGCTGTTTTATTTCGTGGTGGTTCCAGTGTTTCTTTTATTCATGGAGTCCACCACTACAAAGAGGCTAGTCACAAGCACAGTCATGCTTATATCTCAACAGCTTACTACAAAATGGCAGTCAGGCTCACACGTTCTCAGTATTTATACACTTGTGCAAGCCCTTGGACAGCTTCTTAAAATTATGTACCCACATTAATATACATTCGCCCTCTTAAAAAGATTGCCCTTAGTAAAAAACAACATTGGCGTTAGACATGCATTATTATAGAAACAAACACAATGTTCATGTCCAAGTAGCTGTAGATCTATTATATGGTCTGGAGATATGACTGGATCTGGTAACATAACAATCTGAAATTAATCTAGCAAAAGGGACAGTCTTCTGTGAACAACTTTTACCAGGAACTTCAGGATTCATCACAGGAATGGGAATATTCTCTGGAACTTCCTCTGGAATTGGAACACCAGAGAACTCACTCTGAGATAAAGAGCCTTTCTCACAGGCCATGTGCTGTGGTATAGGCTCAGACACCAGCATCAAATGTTTTCAATTCTACCTAAACTCTGCTCCTTGTGATTCCACAATGTACAATCCTGGCTCTGGGCAAATATTCTTCACTACTCCAATCCGATCATAACCTTTGGATGTCTGCATCCTCACCACTTCTCCTTCTCATAATGTGGTTCTGGTTTGTCTCGACAGAAGTCTCTGAGCAGGTGATCCAAGATGTCTATCATGAGGAATATTTCTAAGATTCAAAAAATTCAGGAAAAGATAACTATCATCTCTTACTGACTTCTCTAGTAACTGTTTTGTACTTGAACTGCACATTCTGACAAACCATTTGGCTGCAGATACTCAGACCTACCCGTCACATGAGTGAAGTCCCATTCTGTGGCAAATATTTGAATTGTTGGCTTGCAAACTGCATGCCATTGTCAGAAATATCTTTGTGCATATGACACTTCATCTTAGTAATTACAGTACTGGATGCTAGGTTGGCAAGTAGGACAATCTTGAACCAATTGGAATAAGAGTCTACTAGCAAATAATGTTGACCATTCCACTCGAAGATGTCACTGGCTACTGTCGACCAAGGTAGTTCATGAATCTGGTATAGTTGAAGTGGTTCCTTCTGTTGATGTGGCTTAGTACTGTTACACAGAACAATATAAAGGTGCTCTCTCAATGTCTTGTGACATAGAAGGCCAAAATACTAATCTTTTCGCCCTTCTTTTCGTTCCTGGTTGACCACAATGCAAGATGGTAATGTACTCTTGGACCTTTCATAATGATACCATTGTCAGACAAAATCTCATCTCTATATGGAAAATAAGGTTGCACTTCTTGAGGTAAACTGGATTGCTTTGATGGTCATCATTGTTGAATAAAGTGGCTGAGCCTCTGTAAAACTGGAGCTGTGGCTGTATGATTTCTCAGCTCATCAAGATGTGTGAAAGAAAAATGTATCACTTCCATGACTTCAAAATCAAGGTTCTCATTCTCATGCTGTTCAGTGGTGTTTCTGTGTGATCTGGATAATGCATTAGCAAGATAGAGAAGTTTGCCTTTCTTGCAGACAATAATAAAATTATAATTTTACAATCTCAGAATCATGCATTGCAATCTGGCTGGAGCTGAATGCATAGGCTTTCTCAGGATAGTGACTAGAGGTTGGTGGTCTGTTTTGATCTGGACAGGTCTACCATAAACAAAATCATGGAACTTTGAACATGCACACACAATTGCCAAAAGTTCTCTCTCAATCTAAGCATACTTCATTTCTGTTTGGGTAAGAGTTGTCAATGCACAGGCAACCGGTTGACCTCTTGTAGAATGACTGCACCAAGACCAAATTTTGAAGCATTACATGAACGAGTTACTGGTTTGTGAACATCATAGTATCTGAGAGGTGGTGCACTAGCAATTCTCTGTTCAGAACATCAAATGCTCTTTGGTGTTGCTCTAACCAAGACCAAGATACATCTTTATGTGTTAGCTCTCTGAGCGGTGCTGATAGTTGACTCAAGCCTGGAATGAACTTGCCTAGATAGATAACCATGCCAAGAAAATGTTACAGGGCTTGAACATTGTCTGCAGCTGGGATCTCAAAAATGGCTGTTTGCTTTGAAGGGTCTGGCTATAGGCCTGAACTAGCTAATTACCAACATAAGTAACCTCTTGTAGCCTAAATCTGCATTTCTGTGGGTTGAGCTTAAGACTTAGTTGATGTGCTCTTTCCAGAACTTTTCTGAGGTTTCAGTCATGATCAGCTTCACCATTACCTCCTGCTAGTATGTCATCAACTATAATAGCACAAAAATACAGAGAAAAAGGTTGCTTCATTGCACAAAGAAAGACTTCACTTGCAGAATTTATCCCAAATGGCGTTCTCAAAAATCTTTGCCTTCCAAATGGAGCAGTGAAAGTAGTGAGCAATTAGGATTTCTTACCAAGCTGAATTTACCAAAATGAAAATTTTGCATCTAAGGCAGAAAAAAAATGTGGTATTTGGCATTAGAGCCGCGACTTCTTTGACTGTGTACATTGGATGATGAGGTCTTTGTGGTGCTTTGTTCAAATCTTGTAGATTAATATATATTCTGATGTCATCTGAGCTTTTCTTATGAGCTACTGCCATAGAAGATACTCATTCAGTAGGAGTAGATGAACCAACTGGACAAATCACACCTTGTCGCACCATTTTATCTAACTCGGGTTTGACTCTTGTCTTGCATAGCTACTGAAACTCTCTGGGCTGGCCTTATAAGTGGAATGAGATCTGGGTCTAACTTCATGGATTATACAAATGGAAGTTTGCCTTCAAAAAGATCAGCACAGGTGGAAAAAATATACTGGATGAAATTAGAGTAAGCTAACTTGGAGAACTTCCTTAGTAAGTGTCCCATTTTCAAACTGTCTCTGGGCCCTAATAATGACTGGATGTGCCTCTTGACCACATAAATAACTTTTCCCAGCAGAGTAACATGAAAGCATTACTGAGCCTTCAGTCTGAATTTCTTCACCACCATAAGCAACAAGCTTCACTCACTTTGCAAAATCATGCCTTTCAACATGATACACACTAGCAAATGTTTCTGCTGATGTAACATTGCACGTGGAACTCTGTCAGCTTTGAGCTCTATGCATTTGCTATTTATCTAAACAGTGCAAAATACTTTATTCTTTGCCCTCAAATCTACTGCATTAACTGTTTCATAAAGCACTGACACATCACCAACATAAAGAGTAGGGTTGCAGCTTTCTAAATGATCAACTTGTTTCTTGAAATGCTCCCTTTTAATAAAAGAATGTAGGCCTTTTGATTTGCAAAATCTCTTGAAATGATTCCATTTATTACATTTCTGGCATTGCTGACCAAAAGCTAAGCATTTCTCCTTTTAGATGCATGCTTTCAATCACAATTGCAACAGTTGTCTATGAAACTGGGTGGGGGCCCATTCTTTAAGTTTGCTGACTCACTCTTATGCTTCACTGAGACTGTGCAAACTCTGGAATGCTCTGGGGTTTATCATTGGGTGCTGCAGGGATGACAGTTGCTGTCATATGCTTGGGTCTGTTTCTTTTAACCACATGCTGTATTTTATCAACATGCACTCTAGAAGTTACTGGAAGCATGCATCTCTCATTTGTAAGCACAGCTGTGCTTTTCTGTGGGCTTGTATATCTGACAAATTTCAATGGAATTATTCAAAGTTAAATCATTGTCATGAAGCAAAATCTTTCTCACAGAATCATCTTTAATACCAAACACAGATCTGTCTTCTAATGACTAATCCCTTAAATCACCAAATCTGCATGTTTTAGCCTTGTTTCTCAAGTTGGTTATATATGTTGCAAAAGTTTCACCAGGCTTTTGAGCCCTTGTATAAAGTCAGTGCCTTTCCATTGTAACATTTGTCTGGGGTTACACATTTCTCTAAATTTATGTTTTATGCACTCAGGGTCTTCCCTTGACTCAGCCAGTACAACGATATGATGGTTTTCCCCTTCTCCTGCAGCGACAGCAGGTGCATACACAAATGAACATTCCCTTTCTATGGCTTCTGACCTAGCTAAATTCAGTAGAATAAATGCCCCTGTAAGGTCATCTTTATCAGAAAATGCAGCCTGTATGAAAATGTCTTACTCTTGGTCAAACACTCTCCAGTTCTCTGCAACATTATTGTCAAGCACAAGTGCACTGGGTTTTCAAAATCCATCTGCCATGCCCACAAAGTATGCACAAACACATTGAAAAGATGGCCCTTGTAATTATGTACAAACAAACTATTCTATAAGCCTGGAATAACATTCAAATGCACAATAAACTCTTTGAAATACTGTACTTTGTGAAATATGCTCTGTAATGGCTGTATTTTATGAAATAACTTTACTGTAATAAAGTGCAAACATGCACTTTGTACACTTCTGATAACTGGGATATCTTTGATCAATACGATAAAACATGTTTAGCAAAAATACGGTTGTTTATTTTTATTTTGTTTTATGCAATTCAGACTTTATTCCAAACATTTTCCATAGTAATTCAAATATTTTTATCAATATCAGACATATCTGTTTATTCAAATATCATTTAGTGTGTCCTGTATGTCTAGTTTCATATTTTGTGAATAAGAAATTATTTGAGCAAGTTTTAATGTCTGAAATTCATTTCTGACCTGTTTTGCAAATTATAAATGCAGCAGGGATGATCCACATCTTTATATTCCTTCAATGCCAACTGGGTGCCTCTCATAATTAAATGGAATAAACTGGAACTCTTTCTGGCAACAAGTCATTTTGGCCAAGCTTCCTTTAACACCATACCTTTGTAGACATCCAGCTTCTGACACCATGTCACTCGGCCCTCTCTAACATAAATGACAAGCAGGCAGGGTATTTTGTTTAGATGCTTTAATACATAGACACACATCAGGACAGACAGTGGCATCATAAAATACAAACTGATTAACACAGTCCATACATACATACATGCTTACATCTCAACAGCTTACTACAAAATGGTCAGGCTCATACGTGTTCAGTATTTATACACTTGTGCATGCCCTTGGATAGCTTCTTAAAGGTGCATACAGTGATCTACAGCACCCATGTCTCTTACGGACACAGGCAGCCTGTAAATAGTTCAGCTCCCAGGCCCCTGCTCGTAAATGTTTAATCTCCCAAGCAACTGCTTACTCTTATCAGGGGTATCTGAACTGGTCAGAGATTCTTGTGGTCATTAGCCTAGTAAGCACCTATGAAAACACACACACACACACATATATATACAAGCATACATACACACACACATATACACATAAACACACCCACAGTTGTATATATGGTTCTGGATTACAGGGAATTGCCCCTACATGATGGTGTTCTGAGTGGATTGCACTGCTGCAAACAAAAAAAAAAAAAAAAAAAAACAGTTGAGAAGGAGCCTAACAGAAGACTACAGAATAGTAATGCTAATGGTGTTAAACTCTGGCAGATATCAGAAGATTAGAAAAAAAGCTAGTATTCACAGTCAGTACTTTGCTTTTAGTCTATGTAAAGAAAAGCAATTAGAAGGTTCCTAGTGGGAATGATGACAGTACTGGATTAATATCAGGAAAGAGAAAGGCTATGCTAAGAGGGTACAGGCTTTCATAAGGAAGGATAAAGCATAGCGGACAGATGGTTTGTCATACAGGATTCTCAGTAATCTTTCTAGTGTTGTAACAAATCCCCTTATGTAGATTAATAGCCAATGCAAAGGTGTCTTAAGAGTGGAAAATGACATGCATGTTATATTTGTGCAAATTGGGAACCACAAAACATGCAAGGGAGTTGTAACAAAAGGAGATACTGCCAGCCCAGCTATCTGGAGTTTTGTAAATAATTATATGTCATTTGTGAATATTAATATGATTTATATAGAAGTGCAACAAAAGGAGATACTGCTAACACAGGTATCTTGAATTTTGTAAATATTTATGTAATTTAGAATATTAACATTATTCATATGCTTGTGTTACAAATGTATTAGAACTGTATGTCATGTGTATATCAAACTGCGGGTACAGAAGTGCATGTTGAACAGGGTTTGTGCAGTACTGGGCAGAAACACTATTGTAACTATATATATACATACACACACACACACACACACACACACACACACACACACACACACACAAAGTTAACTTTTGAAGAATAGTTGAGATTGAATTACTTTATGGCTGGGCCATGGAAAGAGATGTTATCTTTCAGTTTCAGTGCAACAAGAGACATAATGTATACAACTAGAAGATTCTTGCATTGTCTTTAAATGTGGGGGAATGTAAATTATTTAACAACTTCCACCATTTGCCAAAAGATCTGACGTCTATGTATTTTCGCAGGTAGATGCTAAATGCTTCCAGTTGTGTTAGTGTGGGGGTTTCACCAGGGATAGAGTCAGATGACAAGAAGTGATGTCATTCTGCAAGCTATCCCAGCAGTAATGTTTGGGATATTAATTTAAGAACTGAAAGAGAGACTGGGCATTTTGTATTTTATCTTTTACCTGACAAGAATATCCACTCACCATATCTACCCTGTTTATCTGTAAGTTAACTAAGGTACAGTAACTTTTCTTAGATACAGTCAAGAATATAGTGAAGTACAGCTTAGATGTTTTCTTTATTTATTGGAGACTGTCCTGCAATGTTGTTTTAAATATTTCCTGTGATTTCAAACTCTGATGTAATTGTGATTATTTGCAGAGTATTTTTTTGTCTTTGTTTATTAAATTTATTTAAACCTTTCATTGTGGCTGATACTTGTGAGACATTTAAGTTCTGACAGTACTTGCATATTTGGTGAAATAAAAATAAAAAAACGCCACCAAACCCATACAGAATAGTAACACTTGACAAACTTTATTGCAGAAAAAGACTAAGCGCTTTCATCCTGTGACTCCCAGGGCTTCATCAGAGTAAGTGTTAAAATTCAAATGCAAGCTTAAATAAACTTCTTAACACAGTCACATGATCGATGCAATAGGGAAATAAATGAATACTTATTTAAAAGGACAGTACATCAGCATGAGCAAAGTGCTGTGTTCAATAGAAATCACATTTAAATATACCTATACATGTGTATTAATTCACTTATAGCAAATTGCTATAAAGTGCTAGCACTAGTAAAATAAATATGTTGTATAACTTAGTTAAAAATAACTAATTTAAAATTGTTGAGTAAAAATGTCAGATAAAAATGTTAAATAAAAATACATGCTGGTTACACTACATAATATCTACATTGTACTGTATGTATTTAGGGAACCAAGGAACCAGAATAAACAGACCTTAAATATAGTATTTTTAGATCTCCAGTGCCCTTAATTTTAAAACTGGCGCTAATGAGGTATTGTAATTTATGCCAGGATAAACAGTGGCATTAGTTCTTAGTTGCCACTCAAACTCTAGTTTCTCAAGGTATAGGTTCAAGTCTCCAACCCTACCATAATCAAACACTCTGTTGATGACAAAGAATTGAATTTTTTTTAAAATGATTACAGTTCTTAGACTGCATATATAATGCATTGTCTTTTTTCTATTTCTTGATGTCTCTACTATGTTCTAATAGCCTTTCCTTGAGTTTCCTAGTGGTTTTACCCACATAGAAAACAGGAAAGGACATACAGGTAGCTAAGTAGATCACCATCTTGATGTTGCAGTTGCATTTACCAGGACATGAAAGGGTACGATAATAACCATCAATTGCAACATATGGACCTGTATTAATAAATTTACAGGCCTTACAAGCATTACACTTCAACATTTTAGAGACTAAACCTCTTGTTTTTGTTTGTTGTTTCTCCAATAAGTTTTTAATGTTAGGACCCATGCTATAGGTAATTCTAGAAAACAATCCTACGATGTTCATAGTGTCTTGATCAAAAATTGTCTTCCAAGTGTTGTGAACTATGGATGCAATTGTCAAGGCATGGGAGAACTAACATACTATCAGTTGACAGAACTTTGTTGTTGTTGTTATTAACACCTGGTTCTGTGTTTAATATTGGAATAAATCTGTTGTTCCTGTTCTGCATAACATAATTTCTAGTTTTAATCAACATTTTAAATGGGTATCCTCTGTCTCTAAACATGCCAATTAGTGTATATATCTCATTCTCAAAATCAGTGTCATTGCTTGCTAATCTTGAAATTCATGCCATTTGTCCTTTCACTATGCTTTTCTTTTGATGCATAGGATGGTAACTGTTATAGTGGAGAAAGGAATTACAGTACATTTCCTTCCTAAAAATCATTGATTGTAGTTTCTTGTTAGTCCTGTCCCATACCAGTCTTATATCAAGGTAATCTATACTCTCTACAGCTACCTTGTATGTAAACCTTAAAATGAAGTAGTAGAGTTAAGATAAGTGATAAAAGATGCTAGTTCTTCCTGGGTACCTTTCCAAAAAATCAATATATCATCCAAAAATCTTAGCCATGTTATAATTTTGCTATAATAAATTGATGGAAACACACATTCCCATTCCGATTGGGCTAGCACCAAATTGGCATAAATAGGTGCACATTTGTCCCCCATGGCTACCCCTGATATTTGATGAAAAAGTTCTCCCTACAAAAACCTACAAAAATTGTTGTTCAACACCAAGTCCATTAATATCACTAATAATTGGCTTTTAACATTGTCTAAATCGTTCTCCACCATTAAGTTTTCTTGAAATAATTTCAAAAAAAATTTCTGTTCTTTGTCATCGACAGAGTGTTTTCTTATGGTAGGGGTGGAGACTTAAGCATATATTTTGAGAAACTAGAGTTTGAGTGGCAACTAAGAACTAATGCCACTGTTTATCCTGGCATAAATGACAATATCTCATTAGCGCCAGTGTTAAAATTAAGGGCACTGGAGATCTAAAAATACTATATTTAAGGTCTGTTTATTCTGGTTCCTTGGTTCCCTAAATACATACAGTAGAATGTAGGTATTATGTAGTGTAACCAGTGTGTATTTTTATTTAACATTTTTATCTAACATTTTTACCCAACAATTTTAAATTTGTTATTTTTCACTAAGTTATACAACATATTTAATTAGCACTAGCACTTTATAACAATTTGCTATAAGCAAATTAATATATATTTATATGTATATTTAAATGTGATTTCTATTGAACACAGCACTTTGCTCATGCTGATGTACTGTCCTTTTAAATAAGTATTCATTTATTTCCCTATTGCATCGATCATGTGACTGTGTTAAGAAGTTTATTTAAGCTTGCATTTGAATTTTAACAGTTACTCTGATGAAGCCCTGGGAGCCACAGGATGAAAGCGCTTAGTCTTTTTCTGCAATAAAGTTTGTCAAGTGTTACCGTTTGGTGCCACTTTTTATTTTTATTTCACCAGTTTTGAGTTTCCGCTCTTTTGGGTGTTTTTTTTCTGTATTTTTTTATAGTACTTTAAATTTATTTTGTGACACTGTGGGCCACTCCTAATAGCTTTGCTCTTGGTCAAACTACCATTTGGATTAATAGTAACATTACACAATAAGACAGGAGACTCTTTTAAGGGCCTTAAAGTAGCTGATAAGGACATGGCTGGTGGCAGTGATAATTAATTTATAGTCTGGGAAGAATGGGGCATAGCTAGTAATCTTGTGCCAGCCTTTCTCAGGTGTGTGCATATAAATCAAACCTCAAAGTGTGTGCATGTTAGCTACTAGGGCAGGGACACACAGCACTGGTTGGAGAGAGAGGGTGCTAGAAGTCATGGCTTGGTCAGTTGGCTGAGATCTAAACCCATTATTGTGCCCATGGGGAGTCTTACTGGGAATCTGGAGAAAGAGGCAGAAACCAGCCCCAGACTGACTGTGATCTCTGTGTGCTCTTAAGTGAAATTGCACTTTACTGTTTATGTACTTGCCATCCTTCCCAAATATACATCCCCCACTGGTGCTTGTGGTGAGGATTGTGGCTCCTTGATTACTGTGGCTGTGGTGGGGCAGCACATAAGTACTATCCTGTTAGCCTAACAACAGTGGCAGAATGAAGACTAGTTTGCAGGAAAGAATTGTTTTTCTAGACATCAATCTCTGGTACAACAACAAACATTTGTGCATGGCCAAAAGAAGGTGCTAGTCAAGGCTGATCCACTATTGTGACTATTACAGGCAAACATGGCCTGGAATGAGTGGTAGACTGTAGTTTACTTAGATTTCAACAACTTATTTAAGTCCCACACAGGCAGATGACAGGAAAACTGAATGGTCAGCGTGGTAGGGTAAAGACAGGAAGCGGATAAGTTGCATGGTTGTGTTGTAGTTCACAGATGGCTGTAGTGAAAAGGATATTTAATGCAAGTGACATGAAGAATACCTTAAGAGTCAGTCCATGGTCAATAACTCTTCACAATGTTTAATTTAGACATACCTAAGGTAGAAAGAAATATCAGTCTTTTCACTGACAACACAATGCTTGGTACAGCGGTGAAAGATGAGGTGAAAAGATGCTAAGCAAGGTTTTGGAAAGGCTGTCATAACTGGTCTGAAAGGTGCAGCTGAAGATCAATAATGGCAGATGTAAAGGAGCAGTGAACATAACTGAACTGGACCTGCAAGAGGACAGTGGCAACAAGCAAGAAAGCACTAGGCTGTAATCTCATGGGGTTAAACTATAGAACCAAAGAGGTAATTTTTTTACAACCTTGAGCTCTGGTCAGTCCAACTATTTAATTCTGTTTACTGTGCAAGGAGAGGGGAATTAGGCAGCCTTGAATGAGTCTAAGTGAAGGCCACCAGAAAGCTGCATATGTTGAAGAGGGAAATATATACACAATGACCAGAGAAGCGAACTCTCACTAGAAGCCTGAAGCGGCAGAGGATATAATAAGGGTGCAGTTGTGAATGGCTTGTAGTGAACAAGAAGGATAGAGAAAGGAGGCAGAGCCAAAGGCAGTAGGTATAAACTACTCTTTTGCTCATTGCAAGTAGGTCAACAAAAAGGTTGTGGATGCATAAAGTCACCTGTCAAAGTGGTTAAGAGGGAATCTATGGATGCACTGAAGGAGGAATTTGGACTGACAGGATGTAAAATGCTGAGTGCACTTACATGATGATTAAACTTCATTATTGTCACCTTCTGCCATCAAGCAAGTGATTGTCTTCTTTACGGATATGATGGTACCTCAGGTATATGGTATTATTCATACATTGTGATATTCTTTATCTCTTTTTCATTGTTTATGATAAAATGTTGGAAAGATTGGACTTTCTACGCATTCAGCCACAATACCAGTCTTACTTGAACTAACTGAACAAGATGCTATTCGAGATTTGTAACTTTTTTCTATGGGTATTGAAAATCCTGCTTTACCTGACATTTGTTCATTATGAACAAGGAAAAAAAAGTGGAAAACAGTAAAAATGTAATCTGAAAACTAACAAAAAGAAAAGTGCTCCATCAGCGGAAAATAATACACTTTTGAAATCTGCTGCTTTCATTTAATTTAATGGGCTCATTAAAACTGTCAACATTAATTAAATGCCTGTGAATAACCATCTAGTATCATGGTGTCACTCAAAGGGTTTCAGTGATTAGCTCATTACTAAATCAATGTAGGGAATCTATTTACATATCAAAAGAGCTTGTATTTCACAGTAGGCAGTGCACTGTGTGAGCTCTGTCATTAAATGCATGCAGTAAACCTGAAAAGGAACAACACTTTCAAGTTGTAATACACATCAATATCCAAGATGCTAGACAAGGATTTTTAAAAGTAATTCGGAAGAAACATGCTGTAGAAATACAGCCCAGAGATGACCTTTATCAATAAAGGTTTAATTATCTCATGCAAATATCATATAATTGTGATACTCAGGAAAAGTCTTCTGATTTTTCGAAGTAAAATGCCATGAGTCATGTATTTACAGTTTCAGAATGTGTATGTCTGTCATTGATACTAATAATTAAAAAGATGGATTAGATCAAAAAATATATAAAAGTGGTCAATACCATGTAGAAACAGTCAGACAAACACAAATAATGAACAGGTGCTTTGTCATGAGAATGAATGAAACTGTTGTAGAACAACTGGGTCTAGAACAAAAAAACAAACAAAAAAACTAATGATAAAAATAATTCCCAATACCAGCTCCCAGGACATTAGTTCTACTTATCTCTTTCTACATTTACAAACAGAATATATTATACAACACAGGATGAAAACATATAAATCCTCATTTTGATTCCAAAGTTTCTCTTTAATGAGACTCATGTCCTTAACAGGCGATATTTCTTCCCATCTAACTCCTCTATGTAATTTCTTTTAAACAGTTCATGACAGTTTTGTAATGATGCTTAAAGCCATATAATATCACATGGTAGACAGACATTTATCCCAACCCATTTTGCACATGGGGTCGCGGTATCATTTCAACAGTGGCAATCATCTACAGAAAATCACCAAGGCTCTGGATGAGGGAAAGACAGTGTATACCACTTATTTTGACCTAGCCAAGGTATCTGATACAATCTCCCACTTGGGTGTTCTAGAAAAAGTCTCTTACATGGGAATTAACCCCTACATTACCAGATGGGTAGCCAACTGGCTCACTGACAGCATGCATACTGTCAAAGTGGGTGACTTCACCTCTAGCAAATTAGTCACCAGTGGCATACCACAAAATTCTGTGCTGGGCCGCTTATTGTTCTGAATTTATTTCTCAGAAGTCCAGACAAACTTGGATGGTCTGTAGCTGACCAAGTTCACTGACAATTGCCAATTGGAAGCAATAATTGAGTCCCCCAATGATATCAATATACTGCAGACAGGGTTAATGCTTAATGCAGACAAATGATTGGTGCCAAAGCCATGGATTAAAGCTAAATGCAAAAAAATGCATTATTATTCCCTTTGGGGAAGCTGTCATCCCTGCTAATTATATTATAGACAGTGCACCCCTAAGTGTAGAAACAGTGGTATGGGATCTGCATACTTAGGTCGATAGCAATCTGAGCTTTAACCACCATGTATCCTCAGTAGTAAGGAAACCCTTCTATGTGGCATATCTTATAAGTAAAGGCATCACATCTAGTTCTAAGGATGTTATAATTCCATTATACTTGGCCCTCATCAAACCAATAATTAAGTACAATGCTTTATTCTGCATGTACCTCACCAGACACCTGCAAGAATTTGGGAGACCACAGAGGTTTCTAGCAAAGAAATTACAGGATACAGAAAACAAGTCTTACATGGAAAGACTGAAAGCCCTGACACTGTATTCTGTCTTCTACAGGTTGATAAGTGGTGAGCTGTAACTAGCTTACAGGGCAGTTTCTGACCTAGCCCTGGTGGAAATGCTACACATTCATAAATCAAACTGTACGAGGGTCACTCGCTCAAGGGATCTTAATCTAGCCCCTGACATGAATAGGTCATGCTGTAGAGATAGATACATTTCCCAGAGACTACCACTGCTCTGGAACAAGCTTCTAATTCACATGAAACAGAGCCCCTTCCTGACCCTCTATAACACAACCTCGATCAATAGATGGGCAACTACAAATTCACAACTGGGGTGGTATCCATATCCCTCCTGGGCAGAGGAAGTCAATATTAACTACCATTTCTCCTTATCTTTGTGAACATCATTCACCTAACCACTGATAACTGGGGCAATTCACGATAAATATGGCCAGGCTTGTAAGGGCTCTAGGTTCATTAGAGTAGTAACCAACTGTGAACACTGCTTTGTGGCTAGCCCTGCCATGGTAGTTCTATCACACAATACATTCACACCTTTAGCCAGTTTAGAGGGTCCATTCCATTACTGCATGCCTTTGGAATGTGGAAGAAAACTGGAGCACCCAGGGGTAACCCACACAAACACAGGGAGGACATGCAGACTACACAGGGTTGGTACCCCAACTGAGAATTGAGCTGGGGAACCACTTGCTATCAGGCAACAATGTTATCTGCTGCGCTACTGTGCTGCCCATATCACGTAGTACACAGACATATATTTTTAGAAGGTTATCATGTATTATTATTGAGGTACCTTGCTTGTTATATTCAAAAACAGTGGCTATTTAGGATTACCACTTGTCCCTCTTTGCAAGAGACAGTCCCTCATTGGACAGCTGTGACCTGCAGGGGGACTAAAAATGACAAATGTCTTGAGATTTTAGGACAAAAAATATATATTTTGTTTAATAGCTGCATAAAACAGTCATTTTTTTATTTGAACCACTTAAATGTTATATGAAATAGCATAAGCCACTCAAATACTACAAAAATAAGCTTTATTTTGACAAAATAAAGAAGTTCTGTTCTTTGCACTGGTTGCGGGTATGTTGTGTCCTACAAAATCTCACATTTCTACAAAAAATTTCCCACTTTGAGCATTTGAAAAGGTGGCAGCCAATCAATGGGTGAAAGGGAGAATACTGGCCTTAAATAAAACAGTAGTCTATCCAGCACATACACAGAAACACATACATGCATACACAGTGCTCATAAACACCTACAGGCAATTTCTAATAGCTACCATTTGTGCACCTGGATGTCTTTCATGTGACAGTAGGGACAAAGCACACAGTGAAAAAAAATAAAGACACAAAGGATATCTATAATTTGTATGGAAAGTACCCCAGATGGGAATGAAACCAGAGAAACAAATGCTGGGAGACGTAAGTGTAACTTTAGCACTACTTTGCTTCTACAATAGAATATTGTGCTTGGTATAAATATAAACGTCTGTGTCCTGTTTGATACACAAGTGTTCAGATACTATCCAGCAGCTTCATTTTACAGTAAATATGTCTACATAATGCCTCAGTAATATGGAATAATTGTTTGGATTTGTATACTAACATTATACTAATGTAACCCAGCAGCAACAAGAAGGAAGAAGAATTAGAATTCCAGCTGGTGAGCTGAAGATATATGGAAATTCTTTTTAAAGCCTCTAAATTCTTTATCTTCTCTCCATCTTCTATTGAGTTATATCATCTCACTATCTGTTTACAGATGTATGTGAGAAAAAAAAACAGTCAAGCAAAAATATCCAGACTGCCCTCTTATTCCTAACAATACATCTACCAGAATATAAATTTAAGTGTATAACAATTTGGAGTTTAAGCAGGCATATCATGCAAGGTACAAGCCAAGTAGTCCAAAGAGCTGGCACAGAATCCACAGAAGGTTGTTTATTATCAAAAATGGAAAAAAAAAGTTACAGAGAAATACTTGGTATATATAGTTCCTAAAATAATTTTCAGAAAAGTCTAATTGACTGGCTGTATGGAATCTTTTTAGTGTTCTGAAACTACAGGTACCACTGCAAAAAGATCTGTTTAACAGACCAGTTTCATTGAAATGTGTTTCTATAAGCATATTAGTGGAAGGTTAGTAATTTTTCACAAGAAAAGCACATCTTAAAATAAGCATATATCCATTCAGTACTGTACTATTCTTAGTAAATCCAAAGTTGACCAGCATAAAGTACATTATACTCATTATGGTGAGTAGAAATTACTTCTGAATTGTTTCTGCACAAAATAATACTTGACTGAAAATGACCCACGTGGATTTATGCTCTAGACTGATAACACATTTAAAGAAAAGATAAAAAAAAATGTTTCTGTTATACAATGGACTCAATTTACAAAGGTAAAAAATGTCTTATTTAAACAAGTATATAACCATGATACTCAATACTTAACTTGCAGTAATTCCTAATTGTTCAACTCTTGTTGACAATTGCCTACTCAGGTTCATCCTTCCAGGCAAAGCACACACATTGTGGCTGCATCATTTTTATCTACTAGGAACAGATTACAGCTATAATCTGACCTGTCTGATCTAGCTAACTTAAAACTTACATGTTCCTTTAAGTAATTGTCATGATCATGGGTCATAATGACAAGATAATGTATGGTTTTAACTTTAATTTAATAATTCTCAATATGTTTCCCAGTGTTGGGTGCTATAATTTGTATCCTCCCTCATAATTATGTTTAGATAGTGTCTGCTTACACTTATGCTGGTCAAGGTTTGCTCCTGCAATACTTCTGTACTTGACTAGTGAGTAATACAATACACATGCTTTACAAGTATTTACATCAAGTTTTGCCCATCCCAGTACAACAGGTGAGTACACTAATATGGCACTATGAAAAGAATGATTGTGACAGTAGCACACATGACCTTATTTATTACTATTAA
Source organism: Protopterus annectens (assembly GCF_019279795.1). Taxonomy (NCBI): domain Eukaryota; kingdom Metazoa; phylum Chordata; order Ceratodontiformes; family Protopteridae; genus Protopterus; species Protopterus annectens. The sequence goes on from NC_056749.1 coordinate 519,920,898, forward strand.
AAACAAGGATTCTGGTAGGAACAAGTATGAACTTGATTTTACCTTCCATTACTACATACATTTTAAAGCCCAATAAACCAAAATGTAGATGAAATTCTTTACAGTAGCTATCTGGAAGAAATGCCGGAGGACATGTTATAAATGAGGTTTGGGAACAAACCAATTTGTCCAGGGACATCTTCAGGGAAGGGCCAGGCAGGAATAGCTATGGGATTTAAGGTGGTAGTAGAAGGTTAGGGTGGTGGGACAGGAAGGGTTAAATTGGGAAAAGAGGAGGGTTGGGAGGAAATTAGGTATGTTCAAGGAGGGGCTTAACTGGTTTGTGAGAGTGTAACTGGGTAAGGGATCAGATTTTTGTGTGAACTTGGTACAGAGCATGATTACATAGGAGATGACCTGTATGAACGTTGGTGGTCAGGTAGGCTTTGGGTTAATAGTGGTATGAAGAATGAAATCAGTATGGTGGTACAGTATTTTCTTTTCTTTCTCTAATGCACAGTTTTCAAATTTTATAGTTGTCCTAATAGTTGGGGTTCTAAGTTTACTACAGTTAATTTGCCAAGGGGTAGGGATGAACGGTATAGAATAAATAAATTAGAGACTACATTTAATTTGAACATTAATATGTCTTTGTAAGTTAAAATGATGAGGTGAATTGGACAAGTGTATGGGATTAAATAAGTTATTTAAAATATTTTCCATTTTCTTCTTTTACCTTCTCTTTCCTTCCTTCCTCAGTTATTTAGTTTTCATTTAATTTATTATTGAGTGCGTGAACGAATTCAGGTAGCTAAGTGAAGGTATAAATAAATGGTTGTATTACATTAAAGAATTCTGTTTCCTTATGAAGGCATATGTCAAGGTGCTAGGAAGTTTCATCTACTCGTTGTACAGAATGGCATTCGCAGCAGTTTATCTTAAATGATTTCAGTGGTGGTGGTAGGATAGTTATTCTGTGTGGTTCTGTGGTTTGGTTGCATTCAGCCAAGTTGTACATCAAGTTGTATGGTGTTTTCACAGGCCAAGAGGCACCCGCGACTAATGGATGCTGTGCATGCGTGATGTAGAGTTAACTAGGACCGAACTTGCAGTGCATTTATACCTCTCCACTGTCAAGATTTTAGACTTCATGTCTTGCAAAAAAAAAAAAAAAAAAACTGCATGCTAACATAACCATTTATGTTGGCAACTTTCTAATTTTATGAGAGCAATATTTAACAATCATCACTATCTTTGCTTTTTGTCCCACCTATTAGGTATTTGGACAGAGTATGGAAGTGCCATCTATTCAGAGGAGGTTAGATTTGGGGCAGAGTGGGGGGCAACCACATGCTGGTTTGGTTGTTTCAACAGAGTATGGAAGTGCCTTTTGTCCCACCATTAATTTGGTTTTGTCCAGATTTCAAGTGAATAGAGGTTGAGGGGTATAGGTAGTGTGTAGAAACCTGGGTGGTTAGTCATTTGGATAGAGTACGGAAGGGTACTTCTGTAATTTCTGAAGTTTAAGCATATTGTTTGAGCAAACTGGTTAAGATGGAAATTTGTCTGTTTCTGGTTGCACAGTCTCACTTTATAATACGCATTGTTCATTTCTTCTGTCGGGCACAGACTGATACAGGGCTGAGTTTGGGGTGGGTACTGAGGTACAGACAACAAGGTGGTTGCTTGGAATAATTGTGAAAGTCTGGGTGAGGCAGTGAATTATGGAGTCTGGATGGCTTGTCTACAGAGAGGATATTTGTGGAGAAGCAGTTCAACGTGTGTTTGGAATGCAAGGACAGGTTTTGCTTTGGTGATGATAGCGGTCAGAGTTGAAGTACTGGTGCCGTGGCACAGTACCCTTGTTGGTCAGTGGTTCTTGGACATTTGTTCAGTGGTGGTGTGTGTTTTAACAAAGGAGGGGCCAAGTAGTGGTTCATTGCTGGGAGTGGGACAGCAGAATTAATGGTTTGTCACTTGGAGCAGTCCCTGGCATAAGATGTGTGGAGTGTGGTAGAGGGCTGCCCGTGAATTATGGCCTTTCTGCACATCCACAGTGAGGCACTAACAGTGGTGAAGAGGTTGGTGCACCCGCCAAGGCATTATAGGAGCTACTTTTCCCCTTCACCTCACGGATGTACAGTATCACTGGAGTTGTTAAAAAAAAATCTTCCTGACTGTAAGGGGCCATATCTCTCAGATGTTCAGTTTTTCATAGAATGTTCAGATTTTTGCCTCATATTTTTGGTCTGTGCCTTATAAAAGTTGTGCTATTATGTCAAAATACTGAGATAATTTGAGAAGTAAAGTTGCTAAATAGTGACATCCATTCAAGTTTCACAGTTCATGTCCTTGAGAAATGTATGTTAACATAAACATTGTTACTCTGGCCAATTTCTAGGTTTATAACAACAATGTTTGAAGTCTGTCCCTATTTTGGGCCTTTTCTTGCAGTGAGAGGTTGAAAGGCATGCATGGGGTGTCCAGAAGATGTTCCTGTTGGTCCATTTGTACATTGTGGCAAACAGTTACGGACTGCAAGCAGAAACTAATGTCACACGTTTGACTTTGGACTTCATGACTCTGGCAGCTAAAGTGTTAACCTCACAATTAAAAATAAAAAAGAAAAAAATATAGAGATTAATTTGTACTTGGGATCTCTAGCTAGGCTTAAGAAAGGCACTGTGTTTATTAGCTTAGTACTTACCTATGAACCTACCCCCAAAAAAAAAAAAAATATTAATTAACTGTTTAACTCACAAAGCTTGTGGGAGCAATAAGTGAGCAGCATATTTATTTTTGGGCTTTATCCCAATTTTATTTATGACTTTGTTTAGATGTCTTGCTCTGTGAGGTCAAGAGGCGTATAACAAGTGTTGGGCATGAGTGTACAGGTAGGAATTCAAACGTTATATTGCTTTATAAATTGGGGGTGTTTTCTTTCCTATGAGTTCTTAAGTGTCTATTCTTTATTCCAAGAGCAGGATGGAATGGCAGATGGCAGAACAGCAAAGCCTAGTTAGTCCATATGGAAGCAGGCATGGCAGTTGGAGGGCATTGTTGCAAGGGATGTGTCCGCCGCTGGAGCAGCACATGATGTGGTTACAGATGGTGGAAGTGCAGAATTTGCATCAGCTGGTGGTCCAAAGGAAGTGTACTTGACAAGTGACAGATGGTGCGGTGGATGATCCTGCCTCTGGAGTGGTGGGCAATGAGGTCACAGGTTATGATACACTGTTTGCATGTCAGAGTTGGTACAGTTTGGGAGTAGTGTGGGGACAAGTGAGGATGGGGTACATCAGGGTTAGGGTAAAGCAGGTGATGCTGTTGAAGAATGACCGAAGTTTTGGGGTGGCTCTCTTGTTTTTAGTGAAGGGGAACAGTTTCACAAGGAGGCTTTTGGCAATGACGGTTTAAGTGATTATGAAGAGTTTGGGGTTGTCCACAGGTTGGGTGGGGCGGAATCACAACAGCATGAGTTTGAGTCAGACCTTGGGATCCTGCAAGATGATAGGTTAGCTAAGCAGGCCTTTGGACATGGAAGGGGGGACTACACTCCACCTTGCATATTACTTTTAATTAATGGAAGATCTGGAAGGGGGTGATGTCAATATTTTGAATTAATTTATGTGGATGGCGTGCAATGTATGTTGGAATTGGAAACCATAAACAGTAAAGACTTTTTGCAGGTTTAGTGGCCTCGGGGGAGAGAAGGATGGGTGGCAAGACATGGGACATTGGGACCTAGGCTTCATTTACCACATGGCTGTTTGGTTGGAGAAGGATACCACCGTTGACATTATCAATCATGGCTTCCCTTCTCATGATCAGGAAAGCACAGAGTCTGTGAGTGAGGAATGCCTGGGTGTGGCAAGATCAGAGGTTTTGGAAGCAGAATTCAGTGGATCAGTCACTGCATTAGGATGTGAGACATCCTGACAGTTGGTTAGCTTTGGATCCATTTGCTGGAGGGTTACATTGAGGGGGGGGGTTGAAAAGGGAGCATTGCTAGATGTTAATGCAGGGGTTTGTGGATGGTGTGTAGGCTTTACACACGTTTGAAGTGTGCCGGTACGTATTCAGCTGTGCAGGTGGCAGACAGCAAGGCACATGGGATTGTAGCAGCCTGAATTGGGTGAGTTACCTTTATTGTTTTCTGGATTTCAAGGTAGTTGGGGGGGGGGTTTAAGGGAAGGAAAAGGGAGTGTCATGTGGGACACAGGCAAGATTGTGGGATGCATTTTTTTCATTAATGTAAGGGTATTGCATCAGTTCCTGATGCAATTTCCTGATTCAGCAGTTGCAGTTGAATTAATAGATGGGTTTACTGAGGGTAGGGGATGTGGGGGAGTTTAGCAGCTGTGCTGTTTGCTAAGGAGGGAAGCAGGTGAGTTTTCACTAGCATCTGACTTCAGATATGTTATTGGGGATAGGTGATAGGAGATGCACGGGAGTGTAGTGGTTGTACACTTGATGAACAAGGTAGGCCCTTGGCATCATCTAGGGTTGTCATTAAGAAGTTTTGGTTTAGGTGTGTGCAGATGATTTACAGTTTTCTTTTCTTTTGCAGTTAAGGTTTACTTGGGCAAGGCTGTGCCAATGGGTTACATGGTGGCCTTTGCTACTTTGAGAGTTAACATTGTCAGTGAAACCCAAGGATAAGGGTGGATTAAGGGGATTTTGGAGCTCTTTGGGCCAGTAAAATGTAAGGATGTTTGGAGGAGAGATGTTATTATTTGGAGTTAGTCTCAGTTTTGGCTGGCATCAAAGGTCTAGCAGGAGAAGCTGCAGGAGAAGTTGCGGGGGAAATGGGTTAATTTTAATTTGAAAAATAGGCAGTGGTATGAGCCCCTGGTGTGTTGATACTACTTGAGGAGACAGAAGTATAAGACCCTGGTGTGTTACAGCTACTTGAGGAGGAAAGAGTTCAGTGGGAAGGATTGTTGAACTCTTGGGTTCAGGCTCTGGAACAAGGTAAGGCAGTTCAGTCAGCCAAGGTGGCTTTAGCTGCAATTAGTATAGTTGCACAGGTGGCAGGGTTGTGTGACTTTACAAAATTTTGGACTGTGGTAGTAGGTTGAAGGATTGGGGTAGGGATGATAATGTGAAGACTGCCAGATGATGGGTATTGACAAGATAGGTTTGAACGTTTTCGTTGTGAGGATTTGTGTCGGTAAATGGAGATTCATTGAACTATATTTGGTGTGACATTTGCTTTATGGATGCAATATGGATATATTCAGGTGTCAGAGTTCTTTTGGTTGTTAGTATGTTTGGATTTTCAGTTTTCTTCTTCTGTATGCATTTGCTTGGGTAGATCTAAATGGATCATATGGGAAGAGCAGGCAGCTAGTATTGGCAAAGGATAGGAATGAGTGATCTTGTCCAAGGCATGGGCTTAGAGGTGCTGTGCTTCATGATTAGAGTCCTTTGGACTTTGTTATTTTCTATAAGGGGCAAGGTGAGGTGTAGTCTGTTTGGGTAAATGACGAGTAGAGCTTTTTGGTGTGTTTGCGTTCTGGGAGAGAGGTTGTCCATTCACTCTTTAAGCATGGGTAGGGTATTGGATGATTGAAGTCATTAAGATGGTGGGTGGCTGATCATCGAGTGCTTTCTTGTTCTATGGTAAATAACTGGGTAAAGTAAATTTTCTAGGAAAGAAAATTTCATTTTGGTCATGCCTTATGTCCATTGGGCAGCGAAAGGGGAGTTAGGCTGGATGGCCCTCAACTGGGTTTGCACTGTTTTGGGTGGGATTGAGCTCCTTTGTGTCCTGGGAGTACATTTGGCAGATAATGAACTGGCCATAAATCTGAAGCCATGGTTGATTATTATATACCCAATTATGTGCATTGTGTGGTCGGAGGTAGTACCACGGCAATTTTGGTTGTGGATAGGACTCATCAGTTTATAAATGATAGGCTACTTAGGCAGCTGGCTGCTTTGGGTAGTTATATGATACGGCATTGGGATGGCTATGACAGGGTTCCATTTTGGTTCAGAGAGGCTGGAGTACACCTGAATGATTTTGGTTTGGACTTTTCAGTGTACACTTAGGTTTATTTGGAGGCTTTGCTGAAGGTTTCAGAGTGAATGAGAGGGAACAGCCTGTGTCGGGCTGGTTGCTGGAGAAGAGGAGCAGGCTTGTCCCTTTTCTGTTCCTCTCTCTGGTATAGGATGTTTAATTCAATGAGCTGTGGAATGCTGCTTGATAAGTAAGTGAGCGGAGGTGAAGACGCTGTTTTATAAGTAAGTAAGCAAGCGGAAGTGAGGATGCTGCTTCATAAGTAAACAATAAGTGAGTGAAGGTGAGGACACTGCTTATTTGGTTTGAGTGACCAGGATTATGCTGCCTAGTAAATGATTATATGGATGTTTGCACTGTGATTGATAAATTAAAATATTGTTCAATGAAGTTATGTTTATGAAAGTTTAATAAAGGTCATCAAATGTCATTTGGTGTGGTGTATTTATTAAAGCGGACTGGGACAATTAAATAAAATTATGTGTGTGTGTGTGTTTAATAATATGACTTTATGCAAAAACTAAAGTTGAATAGACATCTCAGTGCTTTAAGTCTGATATTATACCTATGAATAAGAAATGAAGCCAACATTGTGCATGGCATAAGAGTTGCAACTACTACGAGGCATATTATTATCCTGGCAAAGATTCCAGAAGAGAGTATTTTAGAACAAAGCTAATGAAGGTATTATTCTTTTGAGAAGTGTTTATATTATGCTGTGAGATGGAAGCTTGAGATTTCATAATTATAATACCTCAAAACAAATTGTACTTATATTATTCTTATGTTACTTATTCTGTCTAGTGTCTGGATTTTATGTCTGTTGCATTTTATAGTACTTAATGTAGTTTATAAGTCACAATTTCCCTGTTCCTGTGTTGATATTAGTGTTGGTGGCTCTGGAATTACCTGCCCATCCTGTAAGTCTGTATTAGAACACTCCTCCTGGGTCCATCTCATTTGCTCACTTAACTGAGTACAGTTAGATCACATTCTGAGTCTAGTGTTCACTCTACTTAATACAGAGAGAAGATTTGAGAAGGCCAGTCCACGTAGGTTCTTCCTTCCTCTCTTCTTGCACTAAAAAAACCCCCAAAAAACAAAAAATAAATAAATAAAAAAATGTTGCACTTTATTCATTTGCTTTTACTGTATTTGTGTTTCCTCCTACTTTATTTTGCTTTACTTAAAAGTACTCAATTTTATTTATTCTGCTGCATTTATTACTGCTTGGTCGTAGTCTGATTAAATTATAACTGTTATTCTAAGTCTTTTCGTTTAAGCACTTGGGCTTCATACAGGCTGTTTTACATTAAGAAGGTTTGTGGTCTGCACTATTGTGGCAGGACAGGTAGCTTACATCCTTCTAAGCTGGGAATTGCTGATTGAACGCTGCTATTCTAAAAGTGTATTAGTTCTGGCTTAAGCACTTGGGCTTCAGGCCAATTATTCAGCATTAAGAAGGTTTGTGGTCTGCACTCTTGTGAGAGGAGAGGCTGGATTCTGCCCTTCTGAGCTGGGAATTTCTGGTCACAGGTTTATTGTGACTGCTTATATGAACTGTTTCTTTCTGAAATTGGTGCACCTTGTTGCTGTAGTATAGACCAGATTCAGGCCTGCTGAATCTAGCTTTGTTTGTATAACTTGAGCACTGATCCAGGCCATCTTTTTTTTGGAAAAGGTTCCCCTGCCCCCTAGTAAGCAGGGGTGTGCAGTTAGAGCTTGTCTGACTGAGCTTTTTTCTGGTTAATTGGGTAACTTGTTTAAACCAGTCTGTTTGTTTTCTACTGTTTATATATATATATATATATATATATATATATATATATATATATATATATATATAAAAAAGAAATTGCACTTTATTTATCTGCTTTTACTGTATTTGTGTTTCTTCCTACTTTATTACTGGGAGCACTGACTACAACTCTGATCTGCAATATATAACAATAAGTATCCTTTTCTGTGCCTTTAAATATATATATATATATATATATATATATATATATATATATATATATATATATATATATATATACACGTGTTTCCTGCCTTTCTAAGCTAGTATAGGCCAGTTTTCAAGTTAGTGATGAATTCAGGGCTGTGTTACAAATCTCTGTGTTTGCCCATACCTTACTTGGATAGAAGGAAGTTTTTCTGTTCACCTGTGAGAGAGGGGAGCTTTGAGCAGCCTATCTGTCCCTGGAGGAGTGGTTTCAGCCCAGAACTTAGTAGTTTATTGGCCATTTTGGGTTAATTTCTATCTCATTCATTTCACTGCTATAAATACCATATTTGCTCGGTTTTGCATGCCGGGTAGCTAGGGTAAAACTATTCCCGGCTCCACAAAGTCTCTTTTTCAAATGTTCCCTTGGAACTAGACAAACTTTCAACTTAAACACTCAAGCCACTCATTTCACAGCCCGGCACATGCTTAGACCCTATAGCAAGCACTTATAAACCCTAGCATTAGACCCTCCTGTACTGTACAGTAGGACAAGGCTCTCTATTCGACCTCACCAGCCATCCAGTAAAACAGTTCACTGTACCTATCCAGGCATGTCAAAAGGGCAGTTTCAGGTTTACTCTCCAGTCCAACTGGTGAATCTGGGCATTTTGAGGCAATGTTACAACTGCCTCATGTACACAGACAACCCCCTCCTCATACCACCAAATACTAATACATGCGAGAGGATGCAGTTATATAGCCAAACTAGAGGCTAAGCTCTCTCAACACAAGACTGGATCAGACAGTCAAGAGGAGAAGGGAAATACTTGCATCACACCACCAGTCTTACATAGACCCATTAAACCAGCACCGGCAAAAAACACACATAAATACATGAAAACATACTCGGAGGATCTAAATAAAAATCTGCAAAACCAACAGAGACCTCCAAAGCAAACATCTAAGCAACCTCCACCCTCAAACACAAACCATGAAACACATACTTCACAAAACCAGTGAGCTATGCAATCACAGCCCTTAAGGCAAAATAACATACCCAACATACTAGTACTAGGTGACTCTATTGACAGGCACACTGACGTCCCACTTACTAGGCTGAATAAGGAGAAGGTTACGGTTAGCTGCCTGTCAGGTGCCAGGATCCACCACATAATACAAGCACTCAGGTCACTCCAGAACAAGTATAAATATGACTCTGTCATTGTCCATGTTGGTGTGAATGACCTGAGCTGTACCTCCCTGGACTACATGAAAAGAGACATGGAAGAGCTCTCTGATCACGTAGCCCAGGCCAGTATGACCCTGACCAGCATCCTGCCCTCACCAAGAATGATACCATGGTATAAAGAAAAAAAATTATTGATTTCAACAACTGGCTAAGTTTCTGGTGTCATTCAAAGGGGATCCAGTGTCTGTCTGCCTGGGATGACATGCTCGACAAGCCACGCTGCTTCGCTAGAGATGGCTTGCACCTGTCACCCTTAGGCTTTCGAATACTTACCAAGGTTCCTGCCACCTCCATAGTGCCTTTTTTAGGCAAGGCTCAAAAGACAAACCCACCGGCGTAAATAGCACAAGTAACAAAAAACTGAGGGTAATGGTACTCAATGCCAGAAGTCTAAACGTCAAAATGCACGCACTCGAGGCACTCCTCGGTATGGAGAAAATCAAGATATGTGCAGTAACAGAAACCTGGTTTAAGTCTCCAGAGAGCACCCCAACACTAGCAGGCTACAACTCATACCATACATTGCGGCCACAAAACCCAAACTGAAATACAAAAGGTGGGGGCGTATCCATATTCATCAAGGACACCTTCAGGTTAGTGGCACAGCACGATGCTTCAGAGATCATCCACCTGCAACTAACAATGAGCAAAACTGCAATTCAATTTCTAGCTTGCTAAAGATCACCCACCATGTCCCAGGACCCCCATTTCACATTTCTGGAAACACTGGGAAACATAAAGGTCCTACCAAACACCCTAATATTGGGTGATTTCAATTACCCAAACATTAACTGGGAGAACTAGTCAAGTACTAACTCCCTTGCCCAGCTTTTCCTAGAATTTATAAACTTAAATGTCCTGGTTCAACTGGTCAGCACTCCTACCATAGGTGACAACATATTGGACCTGGTCATCACTGACATGGGCGACTGGTGTCCCACACCAAAGGTCAATCCCTCGCTGTTTAGATCTGACCATAAACAAATTACTTTGGATATCCATATTCCACCCCCACCCCCGACAAGAAAGCCACCATAAAAAAACTTTTCAAAAGCAAACTTCACGTTACTAAGACGGAGGTGTAAAGTTTCAAAGCCCCCATGCTGAAGGATAACACTGTCCAAGCTGCAAAATCCTTTACTAATGCATTCTACGGGCACCTACAAGAATGCATGGATCATGCCATCCCAAGCAAAACCAAGACTCACTCCTCCCATAAAAGGAAACCAGTCTGGTGGACTCCTGCCATAAACAAGCTATACAATAGGAGGAGGAAACTAGTACAGAAAAGAGTAAAATCCCAAGAAGGGAAGACATCTTTGATCAGTATCAGCAAGAAACTACGATCCCTCATAAAATCATCCAAGGCAAGCTTTGAAAGAAAAATTGCCAAGGATTCCAAAGAAAACCACAAGGCATTCTTTAGCTGTGTCAAGAATCTAAGTGGCAATGCTCAGATCTGCTCGAAGTTAATGCAGAATGGCACAAAATACACTGAACCGACCAATATGGACAACATCCTGGCAGACAGGTTCAGTGCAAACGTCACCCCCCTCTCACCCCCGAAAGGGCCCATGACCATACCAGAAGAATGCAGAGTCCCTGAAATCATAGACACTCAGGATAAAACAGCCCTCTCCAAAGCCAAAAACACAGCATCAATGGGACCGGACAGTGTCCCAGGCTGCATCCTATATGAGCTCAAAGATGAACCAATCCCTCACCTAAACACACTGTTCTAACTCAGCCTCTCCACAGGCTACATACATACCCATAGAGTGGCGCACAGCAACAGTTATTCTGTACCACAAAGACAGAGCCACAACAGACCCCAGGAACTATCGCCCTATAAGCCTGACTACCTTGGTCTGCAAGGCTATGGAGCGCATCATCATGGAACTCATTAACAGAGACATTGGGAACCTTCAAACACTGGAACCTACCCAGTTTGTCTTTGTTAAGGGCAGATCATGCCTCCTAAACCTGGGGGACTTCTTTGAAATAGTTGCCAAGGCTATAGATGAGGGAAAGATGGCCTACCTAGACCTCGCTAAAGCCTTTGACACCATTCCCCATTCTGGTATTATAGACAAGCTCACCAGCCTGAACATAAACCCCTACGTCACACGATGGGTTGCCAACTGGCTCACGGACAGAGCCCACATGGTGAGAGTTGTGGGAGCAAGGTCCGACTCTAAATTGGTTACAAGTGGCATTCCCCAGGGCTCAGTCCTAGGACCCCCTCCTGTTCAGCATATACTTCTCAGAAGTACAGGCAAGCACAGGAGGACTATGGCTGACCAAGTTTGCAGATGACTATAATTGACTCTCCAGCTGACACGGACATCCTCCAAAAGGATCTCACTGAGACGGATACCTGGTGTCAAAATCATGGCCTCAAGCTAAATGCCAAAAAGTGCATAGTCATCCCCTTTGGGAAAAAACAAAGTACCCGCAAACTACCACATAGGTGGTAGATCCCTAAATACGGAAGATGTAATAAGGGATCTGGGGACCCAAGTAGATAGTAATCTCACCATTGATAATCACACTGCCAAAGTAGTTAGAAAATCTTTCTACGTGGCCCACCTAATCACAAAAGGGTTCACATCCAGATCAAAAGAGGTCATCGTGCCCTTCCACTCATCAGACCCATCTTAGAGTACAATGCCCCATTTGGGATGTACCTTACAAGACACCTGCAAAAGCTGGAAAGACCACAGAAGTACCTCACCAAGAGGATCAATGGTCTCAAATTGATGCCCTATGCAGCTGAAGAAACTCCAGTTGTACTCTGTTGCATATCGCCTACTCAGAGGTGATCTCTGCCTGACATACAAGGCCATGTCCAACCCAGAATTGATGGACATACTCCACCTAAAGAAAACCTCATCCCCTCAAGCCACATGCTCTAGGGATCTAAACCTCACCACAACAATAAATAGGACGTGCTGGAGGAATAGATTCCTGCCCCAGAGACTTCCCATGCTCTGGAACAAGATCCCAATCTACATTAGGCAGAGCTCCTCGCTAGCACTCTTCAAAAGAAACCTTGATGAGTGTATGGGAAACAGAAAGTTTACCTCGGGGATCACTTCAGTGGCCCTGCTGGACAGAGGCACAGGGAACTAATCTAAGGGGGCGGTGAAAGCCAACACATTCTGGCTAGGCTTATAAATGCCTTCGGGCAGATAGCCTAGCAAGTATTACCAGATTACAATTTCACTGTATATATTATTATTATTATTTATGAAATGTAGGTCCTGGGCACTCTGAATTAGTTTAATACAAGTACAGAAGAATGTCTTTTAGCTATTTTGAAACACAAATACTCATTTTTGTAATTTTATGAAGCACTGTTCAGCAACTTGTTTCCTTATCTTGGATATATACACTAATGGCAGGTTTGCATTATGTCTGATAATATTATTGAGTCCTGAAATCTCTCTATATACATATCTTAATTATTCTTTTATTAAGGATATTTCTAATGGTTTGTTTCTGCACTGTCATAAAGGTCACACACCCTTAGTCTTTCTACCTCTGAATTAATAAATGCAGAAATGTTTTGTGCTGTGACTTGACTCTGTACTTTGGACATGAAGGCACTTGTTCATACTGAGCTGGTGTATTGTCTTACTGTAACAGCTAAAGCTATTTCAATTATTACACAGCAAACCACACGTTAGACTGCCTTACCTAGGGCTTTTTATCCAATAAAAAAGGTTGTCATTGTCCCACTGTACTCATCCCTCATTAGACCCATTATAGAGTATAACACCCTATTTGGTATGTACTTCACAAGACATCTGCAACAGCTGGAAAGGCTAAAGAAATAGTTCACTAAAAGAATCACAGGCCTAAAGCAGATGCCCTATGCTGACCATCTAAAAAAATCTTCAGCTATACTCTGTGGCATATCGTCTACTCAGAGGCGATCTCAGCTTAACATACAAGGCCATTTCAAACCCTGAGCTGTTGGATATGCTCCACTTAAAGAAATTCCAATCCCTCAGAGTAACACGTTTCAGGGATCTAAACCTTGTCATCACAATGAACAAAACATGCTGGAGGGATAGGTTCCTGACACAGAGACTCCCCATACTTTGGAATAGACTGCTCATACATGTGAAGCAGAGTGCCTCCTTGGCCTTCTTCAAAGGGAACCTTGACGAATGGATGGGAGATAGGAAATTCACCCCGGGGATCACGTCAATCACCCTGCTAGAAAGGAGTCCAGGGGAGTAAATATTGTGGCAAGAAATATCCAGGGAATTGCTATGGCTAGGCTTGTATAGGCCCTAGGGCAGATAGCCTAGTACCAACCTATGAACCTGCTTAATAACTTCATATTTATATGGCTGTTTTGGTTTGCATATACTTGTGTTTACTGCATTTAATTGTTATGCAGATAAAGGTTTTCTGTATATGTTAATATGGCATATCTTTTGTTTATAAGAAGTTGCAAAATTAAATACTGTAGAAATTCAACCAGAAATGAAGTAAAACCACAAAAGAAATATAAATCATTTTTATAAAAGACATAGACTTTAAGTAAGCTAATAGTCACGGTTAAGAGATGAGCTCAAAGATGCAACTATTGCGCTGGGTCATATTTCTTAAATGTCTCCATATTTAAAAGGTCTTCATAAAACCTGTGAACTTCTAGAACTCATAGGTTACTTTTTTCATAACTCGTCTCTTTCAAAAGCCTTGGCTGGTGCATAATTTAGGAAAACTGGTGGAATCCAATTTTGCTGAAATCAAATCTTCAGAGAGTATAGATACATTTGTGGTAGGTAAAAGTTATTCAAAGAATGAAGTGTAGATGTTATGTGCATTGTTCATAAATGTACTCTTTAGTACATCTTTCTAAAACTGTGCATCATTGCTGAAATTTATTTTCTTTATTTCTCACAGTTTTATGTTGCCCTGGTTGTACAGTGTGATGGTTAGGTTGGGACATGAAAGAAACTGCACATATTGCTGGATGGTTTTTATGATGTCATTCTAGGCTGATCAGTAAGACATGACATTGTTGTTTTTTTTCTTTATGAACCACTGCTTCTAGATTACATTTCCAAATTTCAGTCAGCTCCCATCTGATTTTTGCATTGTTTTAATTTTCATTTTAATTAAGGATAGGGTCAATGAAATCTGACCCCATGACACAGATGGATAAAGTCTTTACTATGCCAAAGGTGATCCATATTCAAGTAGCCACAATGGAGCCACAGAAACTGAATGGGGGGATGGGTGTGACCAGCCAACACTGGGTGACAATCCTATGGGAAGGAAGGCACACTAGGTTTGCTGCAGTAGCAACACCTAGGACCCAGACAGGCGTGGCACTGCAAGAGGGCCACCACTTATTCTGGATGTTGGGCTTGAGTGGCATCATGCATGCACCTCCTAAAGGCGGCAATTGCTAAGTCTGTATGGCTGCTGCTGAGGGGGAAGTGGGGTATTAGGAATCTCTCCCCAACAGCAATATGACACTTCTCAGACTCTAATCCAGTTCTCGACATGGGACAGTTTAAGCCCAGTGGAGAGGATCAGGAAGGTCCAGTAGATCCAGTGCACTAGGAGAGGAACTAGTGTCAGTTAATGGTCAGCTGCAGGGAGATAGAGAAACAAATGGCCTCATTGGCAGCATTACTTTATCTTGCATTCCTGTGTTAGTAGAACAACATATGAAGATAAACGAAGAACTGATTGTGTGCTATAACCAATGACCATGGATAGTGTTTAGAGAACTATAATGTGTATTCTACTTTAACTCTCCAGTAGTTAGACTCAAATACATACTACATTAAAAATATGGTTATCAAGTAGGAGTACCTCAGCAAATGTCTGAGGAATAGTAGGGGACTCGCCACCATTGTGAGAGCATGAATATGCTCACAATTGTATTTTCACATGGTTATTAGTGGAGAGAAATGTGTTTTTATTAATCTTCGCATTTAGTGTTGCATAAGACATAAAAAAAAAGAACATTCTTGATCTATTTTATAAAGTTAATTATACCCCAACCCCCTACATGCAACTATTGCAAGGAACTAATAATCTCAACAAAATATGTCATAAAGTAGTGATACGTGATGCTGAGATCAAAATAAAGTTGTGGCCATGTACATGTTTATAAATTTCAAAGATTTCAGACACACGCAACAAATCCAAAAGTATGACACAGAAACAACCAGAAAATGCAAGTGTTATAATGAATTGATTGTGGATTAACAGCTCAGGCTAATACCATATTTAAGTGATTTGCTGAACTGATTATAATGCCAGTAATTTATATGCATAATACTTTCCATCCAAGTACCTCTGATATTTACCTTTTGTATTCATTCCCTCATTCAGACCAGTCATTCCAATTTTTGAAAAGTCAAGTAAAAAAAAATATCATTTGAAACTATGGAGAAGTATAATTCTATAAATATGGTATTCTGCTTATGTATACCGTTTCCAATGTCTGTGACAACTTTCAGCATTTTATCAAAAACTTGCAATTAAGCAGTATACATACATTACACTGTCTTTTAAACTCAGAAGTCTATAAGCTTGCCAGCTTGTCTATGTGACTGTTCTTTGTTTTATTGACTTGTACAGCAGCAAGCAAGTTGGGGATTTACATAAAGCTGGAATACTTATACAAAATGAAACAGCTAAAAAGACATTATTGCATACTTGCCCCCTTCACCAGCTCTATTTGTAATACAAAGATTACTTATATTGAAAAAACTTGCAGGTTGATCAATGACAAATGCCAGTTGTGGCCTTCAAATCTATTATTAACCTGAATATACATGAAAAGTGATCCCCCCAATACAAAGCATCAGACCCCAAGACAGCAGCATGCTACTGTCAGATTTATTCCATAATACCAGTAAAAGATTTACAAAAGAGCAACTTAAATTGCAGACTTTCACATTTTTCATATTTCACACTTGAAACAGATTCAGAATTCTGTCTTTCCAAGAAAATAAAGTCCCATTGTTTTACTTAAAGCTGCATGCATTTGTTTTTATTTGCATGTAACTGAACTAATCTGCTTAAGCCCTTTTGAAGTTATAACCTAGCTATAGTACAAGCTGATGCAAATATATGCAAAGTTTAAACAATTCTGTAAAATCTGAGAATACTAAGCCATCTTAAATGAAACACAGATTGGTTGATTAATTTGCAATGCTGTTACATTCAGCTATTACAGGGCACAATTTAGAGCTCCCCTGTGTACCATATACTATGTAATAGTGCAAGTGGAGACAAGGTCAGAATTGTGATGAAGAATAATCTTATGATTTGGAATGTCAGGTTCTTGGACCTATAATAGCAGAAGCATACAATTTCTCAGGACTACACACTGGGCACATTGCATTTTAATATACTTGTCAAAGATCCATATGCCACTTCAAGCCCCTTCTCACTTTTTTAGTATGCAAACAGCTCTACTTGTTTGGTAATACCCATCAGTTAATTAACCTAAAGCCAAATTCTGGGAATCATACTTCCAATTGAAATGTGGTCACAACATTATATAGTATTGCAAAAGTACAAAGGTAATGCTATTCTTATCTAGATCCAGTTCTGTCACATACATTAATATTTTTCATTATCTCTTCCAAAATTAACCTGAATATCATCCCAAATACCAAGAAACTCATAATTATCCCAGCCAGCAGCTTAAAATTATACTTCC
This sequence comes from Protopterus annectens, assembly GCF_019279795.1. Lineage (NCBI taxonomy): Eukaryota > Metazoa > Chordata > Ceratodontiformes > Protopteridae > Protopterus > Protopterus annectens. Next base: position 519,937,804 of record NC_056749.1, read on the forward strand.
TTTTATTCAATGTCATAAAACATACTACTCAGGAATTAGTTGCCTTATACAGAATCAAAGTCTGTTTCTCTCAACATGTCCAGTGGGATACAGCTAATGCCTATCTACTACTCAGTCTACTCTACACTGTCCAGTTCTACATTAATCTTCATGCTGTTTAATAAAAAGACTAGAGCAATGATACGGCAAAACTTCAAGAATGACTCTATCTCCCTAGCAGAGCTTACCACTGCACTCATTTACAGAAAAAATAACTGGATGGAATTTCCAGCTGATCTTCAATAAACCTAGGTGAATGTAACTCGGCCTATTCTGCTATAACCAACCAAATAATGAAGTGGCACTCCCCCCATATGAGAAATCTGCTCTAAAAACAGGTAACTAGCCTACCAGGACAAGACATCAAATGTCTGTGGTGAAGCTATGTTACCAAACTCTGTAAATGGTGAATGATGGTGAACGCTTTCAGACAAGATGAAACTCAAAACAATTTAAAGGTAAGTTTTCACAGTGCTCTCCTTAAATCTAAAGTCTGTACCTGCTCCTGCTCTCTGTAAACCTAAAGTTTGTACCTGCTCCTGCTCTCCGTAAATCTAAAGTCTCTACCTGCTCCTGCTCTCCATAAATCTAAAGTCTCTACCTGCTCTTGCTCTCCGTAAATCTAAAGTCTCTACCTGCTCCTGCTCTCCATAAATCTAAAGTCTCTATCTGCTCCTGCTCTCCGTAAATTTAAAGTCTCTACCTGCTCCTGCTCTCCGTAAATTTAAAGTCTCTACCTGCTCCTGCTCTCCGTAAATTTAAAGTCTCTACCTGCTCTTGCTCTCTGTAAATCTAAAGTCTCTACCTGTTCCTGCTCTCCGTAAATCTAAAGTCTCTACCTGCTCCTGCTCTCCATAAATCTAAAGTCTCTACCTGCTCCTGCTCTCCGTAAATTTAAAGTCTCTACCTGCTCTTGCTCTCTGTAAATCTAAAGTCTCTACCTGTTCCTGCTTTCCGTAAATCTAAAGTCTCTACCTGCTCCTGCTCTCCATAAATCTAAAGTCTCTACCTGCTCCTGCTCTCCGTAAATCTAAAGTCTCTACCTGCTCCTGCTCTCCGTAAATTTAAAGTCTCTACCTGCTCCTGCTCTCCATAAATCTAAAGTCTCTACCTGCTCCTGCTCTCCATAAATCTAAAGTCTCTACCTGCTCTTGCTCTCTGTAAATCTAAAGTCTCTACCTGCTCCTGCTCTCCGTAAATCTAAAGTCTCTACCTGCTCCTACTCTCCATAAATCTAAAGTCTCTACCTGCTCCTGCTCTCCGTAAATTTAAAGTCTCTACCTGCTCCTGCTCTCCATAAATCTAAAGTCTCTACCTGCTCCTGCTCTCCGTAAATTTAAAGTCTCTACCTGCTCTTGCTCTCTGTAAATCTAAAGTCTCTACCTGTTCCTGCTTTCCGTAAATCTAAAGTCTCTACCTGCTCCTGCTCTCCATAAATCTAAAGTCTCTACCTGCTCCTGCTCTCCATAAATTTAAAGTCTCTACCTGCTCCTGCTCTCCATAAATCTAAAGTCTCTACCTGCTCCTACTCTCCGTAAATTTAAAGTCTCTACCTGCTCCTGCTCTCCATAAATCTAAAGTCTCTACCTGCTCTCCATAAATCTAAAGTCTCTATCTGCTCCTGCTCTCCATAAATCTAAAGTCTCTACCTGCTCCTGCTCTCCATAAATTTAAAGTCTCTACCTGCTCCTGCTCTCCATAAATCTAAAGTCTCTATCTGCTCCTGCTCTCCATAAATCTAAAGTCTCTATCTGCTCCTGCTCTCTGTAAATCTAAAGTCTCTACCAGCTCCATTTTTCTCTTTACAAACCTGTTAATATGAATTCTCATCCTCTTCTCTTCTTTTCTGTAACAAGTGAACTTTAAAGTTTTACACGCTTCAGTAATGTTCGATCTCTGTCAACATTAAACTTTGACCCCTTGATCTCCCTTCTTATACTCTGGTTCACACTCTTCCTCATTGCTACACCCCCCACAGACTTTTCCTTTATTTATAACTGCTACGTGCCCAACAGCTAGCCAATATTATTACACTTCTAAATGTAATTATGTTTATAGCTTAGGTACAATACCTATCAAACTGCTTAGCCCAGTCTTTTATTATGCCTCATTGTGCCTTATTACCTAACACCTGTAATATACAGGATTCTCATTACAACTGATGTCCTATTTTATCCCACCTGGTTAGTTATGCTGATGATGATACTTCCAAATACTTCTTCATGCAGCTGTTTTGCCATTTTATTTATCAGGGATATACTTTTCGGAGTTGATATTTTAAATGAAAATATTGTTCCAACTGTTGATAAAAATTTGTTTTAGATTATTTCTTTATGTTATGACATAGTCACCAAAGTCACAGTGGATGGCTTTTTCCTAAGCTGATGAGTAATTAACCTAAAATCAAATATTTTACAACTGATCGTATGCTGCACTTGTAACAAATCTATGTAATTGTAACTAACATCAGAGCTTTTAGCACTGGGCCTCCACTGAAAAGTGTCAGTCATCCCAGTCAGACTTTCCTGATAAACAAATGCAAAATAAAAATAAATAAAATATTCCCTTTTGGGGCAGGGGTGCAACTGTGGACACTAATTATATTCTTTTTATATAAGGCCATCTACTCTACACTGAATCAGTAATCACTACACTTTTTAATCTCTTTGTACGTTTTCTATTTAATTAAATATGCCTTTGGAGCTTTTCTCCCCAGATCTACATTGAAAAGAAGACTTGCAGGACCCAGTCTTTCCCAGTAGTCAAATGTAATTAAGTTAACTAAATAAATGAATATGGATAGTAATATGAAACTGCAAAGATGACTGAAGCAGACTGTTCTGAACTCAGAGTTGTTGCTCAGCAATCAAAAGTAATACATCTGATGCGATGATGAGCAGCAGTTTGAATCTTATACAGCTCTGAGAATAAATGGTGGCAGCTCTGAGAATAATGGGTAGCACCCTGATCTCCTTAACGGGAGGGCACTGTTGTATTTTGTTGTCTCCTGTTACACATCGACATATTTTGTTTTGAGCAGTCTGGTGTCCTTGTAAATTGTAAATGAATGCTGGAGTTATACTGGATTGATGCATACAATGTTACAGTTTTCCAAGTTGTACTTTCGGTATGAATTGTCAAAAGACTGTCAAATTTGTGACAGATGCAGGGCCCTTGACTTTATGAACATGGGTAGAAAAATGTCAATGCAGGATGAAGCCAGTTTCAAAACATTTGCAAGTCTGCATATTTTCTGGTGGACCTCCATCCAGCTCAGCGATGTTTGCCAAGGTACTTCTGTGTGCTGCATGCTATAGTATGATTTTAAACAATTTGACTCCAAATAAAAAAAAAAATGTTCAGGACCATGGCAGAGTTGAACTAGTTTATTTTTGAAAGATCTACTTACTATTGGGGGATCTCTTAGACACAGAGGTGACTATCCCATGTATATAAAGTAGCACATTATTAGGGCTACAGATAATTGTTCATTCATTTGTGTATTAAGTAAGTAGTAGGATGCCAATCAGAGATCCCTATGGAAACATTGATTTTATGAAATGGAGTAGGGGCTTTCCCTTTTTGTTGGCTATTAAAAAGACACTTAGAAGAACAGAGGAGGATACTTGAGCTCAAATCATAATATGATAGATCACATACCAGTAAAGAATAGTTGGTAAAGTAAAATATATTAGTAAGATGTCTGTAACAGTCTATAATAGAGAGAGAGAACAATGGCATAAAAACACCCTCTCTGAAGCCACATCGATTGTCTATGACCATGCATTTTGTGTATGACCTCAACAGTAGGGCTCTATTTTTTTTTAAAGAATACTGTAGAGCAACTATAGGTCTGTAGGATTATGAAAGGGAGCCTAATCCTTGCTATGGGATAAGTGTGATGTTTGCATTTTTCCACAATTTATAAATCTTAAGAATGAAGTTAACATCTGACATCTATATAAATGATCATCTAGCTTCAGCTTTCAACAATGACAACAAATAAAGGTAACTTTCACTTTATACTCCAAAGCTTTAACTGTGTATGTGTCTGAGTTTATGCATTACAAACTTTCTACTTTCTAGACTGCTATTGCATTACTATACTTAAGTATCTAGTGTTTAGCATTAGAACTGCTCTCTTAATTATGTTTCAGTCTAAAAAATACGTTTGTACTCTGTTTATTAATATTCATCAATTTTCCAGTTAACATTTTTATGTACGTCATGGCAATAGAAGCCTCTTCTGGCATGATTTTCTTATGCTGTGCTGATTACCCTAAAATGAGTTGTAGTTCATCAATTTTTCTATAACCAAGAAGTGTAAATCAAACATTCTAAATAATATTTACTGCAGAGTGCGGAAGCCCCCTTGGCACCCAACCTCTTTATTCATGTATACTCACTCCAAAGTTGCACAAAAGAAGAGGAAAAGTGAAAATAAACACTGCAGTTAACAATCGGCGTAAGAACAAATCATTGTGGTTTCAGCAAACTGTGACTCAAACTGAAATCAAGCCACGAACATGAACTATAGTCATCAGACTACAATATGATAAGAGTAACCACTCAGTAGGCAATTGGCAGAGATACAGAGAGAGCGAGATAGAGAGAACAACAAGTCAGGGATAGGATTCTGGCCTATTACGGACATACATACAAATTCATTCGTACAAGGCATACACATCTACATGCAATTGGGAGGATGTCTGATTCAACCAACATTTTTTAGGTATGGTAACAATCCAGACAGTCTAGCAAAGACTCATACATGTACAGGAATGACTTGAAAACTCTACATACAAGGCCCCACAGCCAATAGCCTGAAGAACCAAAAGCTGTGGGCAGCATAGTTTACTGCTGCACCACTGTACTGTTCACTTATTAAAGTGTCCACCACAGAATGGAGCAATTTTTCTCTTGCATTTTCATTTAAGAGTGTGTCAGTAAATATTTGAGAGTCCCATCTTAGTGCCTTGCCTCTTTATCTTTGTGTCACTGCTTATGTTAACACTAGACATAGTTTCTGCATTTGTACTCCTTGCTAGGCAGTCTGCACACATGCTTTGGGTACTTAATGCAGGAAATGCTATCAATAATACACAGACAAGATACTGCCTATCAGCACTCATCACCTTAATGCTTCAAAGTTGATTTTTTTGGGCCATTTAACTGCTATAATTACTGAACTTCTGCACGGCACTGATATTGCATTCATCATGAAGACCTAGTTCAACGATAATTTTTGCCCTTAACTTGTGGCCACCAATCTACTTATAGACATTTTGTTTTTCTTTTTATTTAATGATTCTGTTTATCAAAAAAGTTTGAATGAGTAATAGATACCTCTTTTCATCAGAGGCCCAGGGACAAAATCTCTTCAAAGACAAATGTGAAACAAGGCATATTATATAATGTCAGCATGTGCTTATTACTAACGTAAAACTACAATTAGAACTACATAGAAAGAATATATATATATATATATATATATATATATATATATATATATATATATATAAAAGAAAAAAATATCAGAGTTAACAAAATCAAAAGTTCAGTAGAAACATATGCATAGTATAATAATGGATCTGAAAATGCTTCAAGTAAATCTCAACTGGCACCATACCTCTCAACTGTACAGATTTTCACAGAATGTCCACATTTTTGCCTCATATCTTTGGTCCGTTTTTCATAAAATTGCGATTTTCTGACAAATTAGAGGCAAATCATTAAAGACTGACGTTAGAAAATAATGACAGACATTTGAGTTTCATACTTCAAACTCATGCTAATTCAAAACCTGTAATCCTATCAACTTTCTAAGTTTGGAAGAGCAATATTTAAAAATGGTCCCTATTTTTGGGCCTTAGTCCCACTTTTATTCATGGCTTTGCCCAGATTTCTTGCTCATTGAGGTTGAGAGGTCTGACTGGCATAAGATCTGTTTTTGCAATGTTTAGCTTCAACAAATTACCAATTACCAATTAATTACCAATTAATAAATGGCCTCCAAATGATAGTAAGGGTCATGTTTGAGAAAAATAAGTTAATGTAGAAAACAGAAGATAGAGTAAGCTTCAGACTGTAACCAGATATTTAAAGTGAGTTCTTCAGGAGTAAGTAGCAGTATTGGTTGAACTAGTGAGTTACATTTAAGTGGATCAGAGATATCTGTGAAAGACACGAGTTTAGCCTAGAAGACTGAAGCAAAGGCAAAGATGATAGTCTAGTAAATATTCTTTCAGCTTTTTCTATCATTTTGGGATGTTAAGCCCAAATAGGAGGGTACAATTGAACCATTGATGAAGGTGGGATGTAGGGGCATTTGTCTGAGGAATGTAGGATTTTATGCACTGATTTTAGTGGAGTGTACTGTAGAGGGTTTGGAAATTTGATTCAGTTTTTTTTTTTTTTTTTTTGTAGGCAGTGCAGTGGTGTGCTCTATTTGGAAGGTTGATGTGAATTTAGCCATTTTGTTATAGGATTATTTTAATTTAATATCTTCAGATATGAACTATTTTGTTCTATAGAGTAGTCTTAGTTTTTTTTTTAGACTACATGGTGGATGTATATGCCAAATGTTTAGCTGATTGTCAATAACAACTCTAAGTAGTTTTGTATGGGGACTAGTTTGATGGCATTTTCACTGGAGGATAGAATAGAGAATGTGTTTACAGTTCTAGATAGGAGAGAATAACAGGAGCTTTGTCTTGATTGGGCTGAGGACATATTACATTGATTTTGACTATGAAGTATGTTTTCTGTACAAGTCTGTGGAGTTCTTGGATGGTGGAGATGGTGCAGATTAGGCAGCACAGTGGTGCAGTGGTTAGCATTGTTGGCTCACAGCAAGAGGTTCCCTGGTTCAATTCTCAGCCGGGATGCCTTTTTTTGCAGAGTCTGCATGTTCATGTGGGTTTCCTCTGGGTGCTCTGGTTTCCTCCCAAATTCCAAAGAAATGTATATGGAGCATTCCTCCCTGGGCCTCCACTGAAAATGGACTCTGTGCCAATCAGACTTTCCCAGTAAATAAATGTTAAATAAAAATAAAAATAATAAAAAAATGTTGAATAGAATCGACAGAGACTAGACAATTGCTTTTACAGTGATGTTTAGGTATTCAAATGGGAATTTATTTTGAACAAGCACAGTCGTTTTCAACTTGCAAAGGAAATTTCTCATAGCTGACATGAGGACCAATCCAAAGTTAGAAGTGTGTGTATTGTCACAGATAATGTAAACAGAATATTAACGAAGGCTAGAATAATGATTTGTGAATAAAAAGCCTATGTTGGTGAAATTAGAATTGAAAGTACATGCCACCTTGTACTCTGTTTCTGAAGATAAAGGGTTTAGTTGTGTAGGTCTCTCAGTCTTCAGGAGTTGGTTTATGGTGACCCAGAAGAGGTTAGGAGATTCAGAATGAGATTCTTGTTGATAGAAGAAGTGTTTTTTTTTTGTCAGATTGTATTTTAGCTTTTATGATAATACAACAGTGACAATATTGTTGATAGCTCGCTGGGGTCCTAGCAAATTGCCACTTTTGCCAGGCTTCATCTCACTGTTTCATTAGCTGCTTTGTAGTACTGGTGAGCCAAGGGGCAGGACATACTTTACCTTGTTTGTTTCTTTCTTTCTGATTAGGGCATTTTATTTCAGCATACTCAGGAAGATGTTCTTTAAGTATTCCATGGTTTAATCTAAGCAAAGGTATTTTAGGTTCTAAGGCCTAAAGGAATGGATGAAAGCAGTCTTTGTTAAATTCATAAAGCTTTTTGACTGAGCTATAAATGGTAGGTCTGAAGAGCTTAGCAAGAGGTGGATGGCATACTTGGTTGGTGGTCACTTAGGAAGTCTGTTGGTACCCCTAATTGTGTTATATTGCCTGTATGAGTAGTGAGGATCTAGTCTGTCATGAAGCTCTTGTAGCTTTATTATAACAGGTGGGGTTATGAATGAGTTGGGAAATGTAGAGGGAATGTGGGAAGAATGATAGTCACTTGGCCAGTTTATATCACCTAGGATACAAATTTCAAATGCATATAAACATATGTCCTCCAGCACACTAACATCAGAGGTAATGTTTATTATTTAGTGGGTACAGAGTTCAATTATGCTAATGGCTGTGGAGCTGGTAATGTCTATGATGCATCTACGGATTCCAGAATTTCTACACTAAAGGGGATGGTGAGTTTTGTTGAAAGTGTGATACACATATGGCAAAGATAAAGTATTGTTATGCCTCCTCATTCCTGTTCTTCATTCGCTCTAGAATGTGGAATATTACAGGGCCAAATCTTAGTCGGCTTTCTTTTCACAGTGTTTATGTTTCCACTTGAGATCTATTACAGCAAGATACCTGCAATATGATTGCTATGCTGATGACATCCACCTCTACCTTTACTTCCCAAGAGATGACATGGTGGACAAATATGCCATTTAAGAATATTTTGAGGCCAGGCCAATTCATTAATTGGTAATCCTTAAATCAGCTGAGGCTAAACATATCAAAACAAAGCTTATACCAGTTCATGCTAACTTGAGACATTCTTCAGATCTATCAATTCCTTTATATATTATTTAAGGAGGAGATAACTTTGGATTGTTAGCAAGTTATACAACTGATGTATGATCCTGTTAACTTGGTGGACACCTGAGGATTAAGAATCAGCTGCTTTTAAATCTTTGTGTTTCTATCCACAAAACATTTCTGGGCTCAAGCCCTTTACCCTCTTACTGAACCCTGTGCAACCATTCATGCATTAGTCTCTTCCCAAATTAACAACTTGACTACTGTAGCACCATTCACTTGTGACGCCACAGAACTAAGACTAGCCATCTGCAGCTGGTAAAAAACACTGCTTCCAGGATACTTATGGCATATCATGTTATTGCATTATACATGGCCAGAAAAGCTTGTGGTGTATCCCAGTCTGTTTTTGTATCATCTTCCAAATCTTGGTGTTGGTATATTCATCTGTACATATCAAGGTTTCCTGTTACCAGAGAGAGAGCTTACATTGCAATGTAATGCACTCAAGCTTTGTATTCCATGTTCTAGAGACTCCTGATGGTCACATTGGTGTATCTGGAAACCTTCAGGTTTTTCTCTTCTATTGATCTGGCTCCACACGTGGACCTTATCTCCAACATGGTGGAGGGAGAAAACCACATTACTGTGCTTTTGCATATCATTAAGTACTAAGATATTTGACTTGGAATTTGATAGGAGTGGAATTATCTAGTCCTGTGACATCTTCTAGTGTCCTGACTTTAAATCATCTTCATTTATTTTGATCTTTATTCAGTTACATTTGTTTTCTGATATAAATCCTTTTTAAACCTATGTTAGACTTGACTAAGTTACTCCCTGAATGTTTTATTCATTATTTTCTTATTTTTTTGTATTTATTGTGTAGTTTTTATGGGTTATTATTACAGGTGATTTGTATATAGGGCTCAAGTAAAGTTGAAGGAGAACGACTGTTTCTTCAGTCATACTTCAGGAAGTGTGGAAGTGTGATAATCTTCAGTCATACTTCAGGAAGTGTGGCAGTGTGATAATCTTCAGTCATACTTCAGGAAGTGTGGCAGTCCCATGATAATCTTCAGTCATACTTCAGGAAGTGTGGCAATGTGATAATCTTTAGTCATACTTCAGGAAGTTTAGAAATGTGATAATCTTCAGTCATACTTCAGGAAGTGCGGCAGTCCCATGATAATCTTCAGTCATACTTCAGGAAGTGTAGCAATGAGATAATCTTCAGTCATACTTCAGGAAGTGTGGCAGTCCCATGATAATCTTCAGTCATACTTCAGGAAGTGTGGCAGTCCCATGATAATCTTCAGTCATACTTCAGGAAGTGCGGCAGTCCCATGATAATCTTCAGTCATACTTCAGGAAGTGCGGCAGTCCCATGATAATCTTAAGTCATACTTCAGGAAGTGTGGCAGTGTGATAATCTTCATTCATACTTCAGGAAGTGCAGCAGTCCCATGAAAATCTTCAGTCATACTTCAGGAAGTTTAGCAATGTGATAATCTTCAGTCATACTTTAGGAAGTGGGGCAGTCCCATGATAATCTTCAGTCATACTTCAGGAGGTGTGACAGTCCCATGATAATCTACAGTCATACTTCAGGAAGTTTAGCAATGTGATAATCTTCAGTCATACTTCAGGAACTGTGGCAGTCCCATGATAATCTTCAGAAAGAGCGGCAGTCCCATGATAATCTTCAGTCATACTTCAGGAAGTCTAGCAATGTGATAATCTTCAGCCATACTTCAGGAAGTGTGGCAGTCTGATAATCTTCAGTCATACTTCAGGAACTGTGGCAGTGCCATGATAATCTTCAGTCATTCTTCAGGAAGTGCGGCAGTCCCATGATAATCTTCAGTCATACTTCAGGAAGTGTGGAGGTCTCATGATAATCCAATACTAAAATTGCACACATGTGGTATGCTTCATATTTAGTCTATGAAGCATGTGATGTACAGATACTGCACTACGGAACACAGACCGCTTAAATGGTTGAGTATGTGGCCTCTGAAACAGAAACTAAAATTCTTATGTGCAGCAGAGTACTTGAAATTTCAGCATGCAATGAGTACAACAGCTTAAATCCTGCAGTAAGTGTTGATACATTTTTCAGAAGGTAAAGTTCATACTACAGCTATGTTGGCACTCAGCTTTTGGCAAGAGATTCTGGATAATAGCAGAATATAAAAAAAAAAAATCATGATGCAGTTAGAATTTTTCAAATTGATTATTTTATAATATTTATAATACAACATGAAATTTCCATGTCCAACTCAGTCAGTGAAAAAACAGGTTTGCAAAACTGCTCTTATAGCAACTGCTAAATGGAATATTCTTGGCCTCAAAACATAGGTTGGTCTAACTACTTCAATCATAGAGGAGGATTAATTTTTGATCTCAACATTTCAGCAGGATAAGCCTCAACTGCTATGTACATGTAGGTAGGTAGGGGTCTTTGTGTGCGTGTGTGTGTGTATATATACACATATATACACACACACCCTATATATATATATATATATATATATATATCTATACTTACCTTAATCGAAGAGCCAAAATGCAGACTTGCATAGCGTCAACATAAATTGATCAAGACTATGCATGTCGACATGCTAATATGCATCCACCAAGCATCAATCTTGACATATGCACAAAAAAAATGAAAACATTTTTGCAGGGGGCTTTGCAATCCCATACCCCCTGCTAATCATATTTACTAACTCAGAGATCACACAATTCTCAGGGAAAGAGCATATTCCCCTACCCAGAGAATCATCTGATCTCAGATAACAGACTACTGCACCTGGTGACCATCTATTTAGTTGGCCGAAGCACCATTTGACAAAAGTAATAGTTTCCATATACATTTTTGTGATTCTTACAACTTTTTTTGTTGTTGGTTGGTTTCATTCCAGCTACATAACACTTTCAAATATTTCTGACTGTTTTTTCAAATGGTCATTGTTTTGTTTTTCATTTTATGCAAGTTGTATTATGATGTTACTTGATTCTAAGATTTATTAAATCATTGATCAAAATAAGCAGTATCATTTAAATGTAGATTTGCTGCATGCGGATTTCTTTATTTAATTGACTGCTAGATTTTGCAAGCTAATCCACCGTAAGCAATATGATTCTTAATGATTTATGTAGACATGCTGCTTTGGATAACTGGATATTACAAAAATAATGAAACAGAGGAGCCTCTAAACAAGATGTGCTGGAAAGTTCTCTCATTGTATGTATCCATGCTACTGACAGAATTACCATATCAGAATTTTTTTTATAATGGAATATCACATAGTAAAGCATAGCGGCCTATAAAGGAGCGATTAACCAGATGACCTTGGGTGTTCCTATTACTCCAGCTTCATTCTTCTGAAAGACAGCATTAGCATGTCAGTAATATTCTAGTAAGAGATCTCAGAGAGGGAAGTAGCAGACATTAACTGGATGACCTATATAGGAGCTTTCTGTTATTTGGCTATCATTCTCTTAAAAGAAACTATTAAAATCCATAGGCCCACCAGGGGCTCAAATATCCTAGACCTGGTCATTACCAACAAGGGAGATTGATTCTCCACACCAGTGGTCACCCCCTCGTTGGTCAGGTCTGACTATAAGCTAATCACCCTTGACATCCACATCCCATCCCCACACCCCAGTAGGGAAGCCTCCATAAAAAACTTCTCCAAAGCCAACTTCATGCTACTCAAGTCAGAAGTGGCAAACTTCGTGACACCCATGCAGACGGGAGCTGAAAGTTCAACTGCTGAATCCTACACTAAGACACTGTACGAGCACATCCACTCATGCATGAATTATGCTATTCCAAACAGAACCAAGACTGTCTCCTCCAAAAAAAGGAACCCAATCTGGTGGTCCCCTACCATAAACAAACTATACAACAGGAGGAAGAAAGTGTTGCAGAAAAGAGGAAAATCCCAGAATGCAAAAAACTCCCTTATCAGCCTCAGTAAGAAGCTGAGATCCATCATAAAATCCTCAAAAGCTAGTTACGAAAATAAAATTGCCAAAGATTCCAAGGACAAGCACAAGGCATTCTATAGTTATGTCAAGAATCTAAATGGCAATGCTCAGATCTGCTCTGAGCTACAACAGAATGGCATTAAATATACTGATCCAAGGATATTGCCAATATCCTGGCAGATTGAATCAGTGCCAACTTCACCCCCCCCCTCTAACCCCCTAAAGGGCCTATCTCAATACCAAAAGATTGTCAAATTCCGGTAATCACAGCCACACAGGTAAAAAACACAATCTCCAAAGCTAAGAATACAGCATCCATGGGACCAGATGACACCCCGGGCTGTGTATTACATGAACTACAAAATGAACTGGCACCTCACCTAAGTGTCATGTTTAATCATAGCCTCACCTCAGGCTTCATGCCCAATGAGTGGAGCACAGCTACAGTTATCCCACTCCACAAGGGGGGATCCACCTTCGATCCTGGGAACTATCATCCCATCAGTCTGACGAGCTTGATCTGCAAAGCCATGGAATGCATTATCATGGGACTTATAAACAAAGACAATGGCAACCTTCAAACACTGAACCCCACCCAGTTTGGTTTCGTAAAGGGCTGATCTTGTCTCCTCAACCTGACTGACTTTTTTGAATCAGTCTCCAGAGCTGTGGATGAGGGTAAGGTGGTTCACAAAGCCTAACTGGACCTCGCCAAGGCCTTTGACACCATCCCCCCACTCTAGAATCATAGATAAACTTACTAAGCTGGACATTAATCCCTACATCACTTGATGGGTTGCCAACTGGATTACTGACAGAACCCACACTGTAAAAGTAGCCGACTCAAAATCCAGCTCCAGACAAGTGACAAGCAGAGTACCTCAGGGTTTAGTCCTGGGACCGGTCTTGTTTGACATCTACTTTTCTCTGAAGTACAAGCCAGTACTAAGGGACTCTGGCTAACAAAGTTCACATATGACTGCAAACTGAGAGCCATTACTGAATCCCCAAATGATGTGGATATTCTACAAAAGGGCCTTACAGAAACAGATGCTTGGTGCCAGAGCCATGGGCTCAAGCTCAATGCCAAGAAATGTATAGTTATCCCCATTGAGAAAAAACATGTACCCATGAATTGCCACATCAGTGGCAGTACACTAAACACTGAAAGTGGGATAAGGGACTTAGGGACACAGGTGGACAGTGGTCTCACTTTTGATAACCACATAGCCACAACATTCAGGAAATCCTTCTATGTGGCACACCTCATCACTAAGGGCTTTTCATCCAGAAAAATGGAGGTCATTGTCCCACTGTACTCATCCCTCATTAGACCCATTATAGAGTACAATGCCCCATTTGGTATGTACCTCACAAGACATCTGCAACAACCAGAAAGGCCACAGAAATACCTCACTAAAAGAATCACAGGCCTAAAGCAGATGTCCTATGCTGACCATCTAAAAAAAACTCCAGCTATTCTCTGTCGCATATCGCCTACTTAGAGGAGATCTCTACTTAACATACAAGGCCATGTCAAACTCAGTGCTGTTGGACATGCTACATTTAAAGAAATCCAATCCCTCAGAGCCACATACTCCAGGGATCTAAACCTGGTCATCACAATGAACAAAACATGCTGGAGGGCTAGATTCCTGACCCAGAGACTCCCCATACTCTGGAACAGACTGACCATACATGTCAAGCTGAGTGCCTCTATGGCCCTCTTCAAAAGGAACCCTGATGATTGAATTGGAGATAGGAAATTCACCCCGGGGATCACGTCAGTCACCGTGCTAGACAGGGGATCAGGGAAGTAAATATTCTGGGAAGAAATAGCCAGGGAATTGGCTAGGCTTGTATAGGCCCTAGGGCGATAGCCTAGTACCAACCTATAAAAATGTCAAAACTTTCTGTAAAGGTACTATCATCATCCCCACCCCATCAAAGTGAGTTACAAAGTCCAAATATACATGCTTAAAGTAATTAAATTTTTTCATGTTCAATCAATACGTGCAGTGAAAAATCAAAAATAACAGAAGAAAATAATTACATATTATTTACTTCTTTATATTACTGACATAACAAAACTCAACAAAGAAAACACCATAAGAAATCACACATTCATAAATACTACTGAAAAATTAACCAAAAGCAAAATATTAAACACTGAAACAATGGTTTTGTAGGAATGATGTCCCCAGCATGGCCACACCCACTCACTATGTTAGTATTTCAACTCTAAAGTGCATCTCCATGACATGGAAGCATGAAGCCATATAACCAGATGATTGTAGACTTATTAGTAGCTCAAGTACTGGAGGTGCCAGGCTGGGAATGGCAGGAATGAGCATCTCATATAGATTCACCTCTGCTGGGGCAAGGAGGTGGTTAGACCACTGTAATGCCAATACCTACTCTAGAGAGAGTGGACCATGGTCTGCAGTATAAGCTGTGCTCATGTAGTAGCCATCATAGCACATACAAAAAAATGTGCATGTCCAGGGACAAGGGCACATGAAGGCACAACAAGCCCTTGGATATATGAACGTATCAGTGAGTCAGGAAGGGTAAGGTACATACCAGCAAAAAACATGGAACCTGAATGATGTCTTACATAGCAAAGGAACAAATGGGGCTGTTCCAGGAAGGTCTAATAGATGGCAAGTAGTGGTGAGAAATAATACAGAAAATAGGGTACTTACGTATTATCGCAACCACATTTGGAACTGCAGAAGCAGAACTTGCTTTCTAGCCATTCTGCAGCGGAAAAAAAAATGCTGTCAGCCTTGTTTTTGAGGGGAACTGGTGTGTGTGTGTGTGTGTGTGTGTGTGTGTGTGTGTGTGTGTGTGTGTGTGTGTGTGTGTGTGTTTGTTTGTGTGGGTCACTGAAGTGTCAGTAACTCCCAAGAAAGCAGATGAGGAAATGAAATGAAAGAATGGAAAGCAAGGCAGCAAACTATTTCACACTTATGTATTATCGCAATCACATTCGGAATTGCAGTTCCTAAAGCAGAATTGGCATTTTGTATAGAGTGCAGTGATGAACCCCGACACATAAGTACTCATGCCCCCCCCCCCCCAAGTCTGGCTTACAGACGTTAAGTAAATAGGGAGATTTGTGACTCACCTGCTTTTGTATTGCTAGATTATAGGAGAATCGTCTGGATTACCTCTGTGCTGCTGGAAAATTGTTACTTTATGTGTCCTGGGAGCATTACACTGCATAGGTTAAGGGTAAATGATCACAGCGATTGTCCTCTGGTTACATTTGACTCTGTACTTGTTTTCTCCAGCAGACAGTTGCACAATATAATCATATTAGGTTTCAAGTTTATATTACGGGTCATTTAATAATCAGCTCTGCGTCTTGCTTTGATTAAAACCAAAACGTTATAGAGAGTGAAATTTGTAACATTTTACAAAACACAATTAACCGTACTTTACATCTTACGAACATACCTCTTAAAGGTAAACATAATTGGGTAAGTATGCTGTAATTCAGTGGGAAAAGCTAGTAGAAGAGCAGGCTTTACATCAAAGTACATTTTCTGAAGAATAATTGTAAAAGTGGTCCATCGAGATCCATGTTTTACTGTAGTAAAGGTTTTAGGGTTCATCACTGCATTGTATACAAAATGTCAATTCTGTTTTAGGACTGTGTTTGGAATATGGTTGCGATAATACGTAAGTACCGAAAATAGTATTCTAACTATGCAGTCACATGATCTTCAGGAAAAGATTCTGCTGTGCTGCAAAAAACAAACATTTCCTATAAGCTAAGGTGCTGTGACCTCAAGCATTCATTTCGGAGGAGTGGATATCAGAGCACAGTTTTACAACTATAGTGTGCATGACAGTTTGTAATTACTGTAACAGTATAGAATTTCAATCACATGAATGTGTAAAAAAATTACATTTTCTGACCCATGTGTTCACTTCCCTGCCTTCCATATAGAAATGTAAATTACTGTTCGCTTTATGCAGATGTTTTAATGTCATTATCTGTTCACTATTTAAATCTTATATTTTATGATTAAATAATGCAGACTATTCCACAAAACAGCAGCAATAACTCTGGAAATGAAAGTTTTTTGAAGTGTTTTATTTCCTTTTAGTAACAGGCTATGGAAGCATATATTCTGCATCTGTTTTTGATTTTGAATGTTCTGTTTTCTTATGCATAGCATCATCATAAAGAATTATAGTACATCATTTTTAGTACCATGCATCTCATCTTTTTTTTTTTAGCAATGTCACAATGTCATAAACTTGATGCATCATTATTTCATACTTTTGGGCTTTATGCATGAAGGCAATAACAGGCCTAAAACGTTAGAGAGTTCTGAAGTTTGGTCTCAGTATTTAACAGCACGGTATTAAAAAACTTGGGATTATGTATTAGACCTAGATCAGTCAGTCAGTCAACTAAACTGGCCTCCAAGCTGCCCCTGGTCGCTAGAACTATGAATGAAGGCTATGAGTTGTTAACAAGCTGCTTCCATGGTCCAGAGTTTAATTACGTTAACCTCCATTTGCCTACTATGTGACTCCGAGCAAGCCACTTAACCCGAACGTACTGACTGGTTGAGTCAGGAAAAGGTCGATGTGGATCAGTGCTGTACTTCGATTAACAAATTCAAATACATTAATAAATACAACCAGCTCTACATTCATCTATCCTCTTGTAGGGTAACATTCCTACCCAAAGGTAATAATCTTGCTCTGACATCTGCAAATTGATACAATCAACATTATTGCATTGCTATATCAGATCATAACACTTCGTGCAGCTTCAGTTATTCTTTATGTATTTAAGCAACTACTGAGGTCTTGTTTAATAGTGATGTGATTTGCCTGTTCTTTTGTAAGTATTTTTGAACTCAAATTCATGTGTTTTGCTAAGCTTTTTTTGGCTGGGTCCTACAAACATCTGCTTGAGGCCCTTTGTTTTCCTAAAGTTGCATGACATTTTTATGCTTCGGGGATGTGAACTGCAGCAATGTTTACCAGTCCTTTATGACCATACTATCAGCCTCATTAAACAGCAATGCACATGAGACTTTTGGTTCATAAAATATTTAAGACCAGCTCATGGCAGTCTACCATATGTGATACAGACAGGGGGTAGAGGCATATGATGGCCTGCAACAGAAGCTGTTTATGTGCCTGGGAAATAAACCATGCAAACTCAGCATCGTTGATGCAGTTAAAGGTCTTATAATAACTACAACACCGTATTTCATAGAGATGCAGGTTCATACATGCCTCATGCTTTATAAGAGATGCTATGCAAACTGCAACATTCTTACTAAAAAAAGGGAGGAATAGAAGCAAAATGATTTTTAATCTCAGAAGCAGACGAGTAAATGTGCTAAAAAAGAAGAAGGAAGTAAAGGACAATCTTGCATAAACCGATAAGCAAGTTAAACTCACAGTATACAGACAAGGCTTCTTGCCATTTCATTGTGAAAAACTACAGTGGCTAGGTAGAAGAGGGTGTAACATGCAAAACAAAATCTGAAATGTGGAAGCATAAAGGCTTGGCCATACCCTTAATGTTGGTCACTTTAAGGGTTACCATGTTTTCTTATGCATGAAAAATTCAGCATGTACCGTCAAAACATTGTTTGTTTAAAGCTACAGAAAAAAAGTTTGAAAAGAAAGAATACTGAATTATATGTATCATGTTTAAATGGAAAAATATACTGAGTCTGTTCAGCAAAATGAATAATGTGCTGGTAGATATAAATGTGGCAACCAATTACAATTTCAAGACTCGTAAATGCTGGGAATCCCAGAGTAGCAAGACTGAAGAAGTGAAGATGATACTAAGCCCATGATCACTGTGCCTTGAAGTATTCCCTGTACTCCAAGGCATAGCGATTTCAGGGATAGTATGCTTATGTAGCAGGGATGTGCAAGTTAAAGATCATCGCTCAGCATTCACCTTTATCATTTATTTATTTATTGTAATTCTGGGACTCATAGTTATAAATCTCAGAATTACAACAGACACCTAATAAATGCTATGTTCTAAGGCAGCATTCAGCTCAATTTCTGCTATTTACTCTATGCAGCCTACAGAGGTGCTCTAGCCTGCTTTTATTGTCATGTTCGACGTCATGTCAGCACAGGGCAGTGAAGGATTTCAGATTGTTGCTTTTCACAACACACAAAGTATGGAGGGGAAAACACAGAGCAATAACTGACATGTTATGTATTTGCAATATGGACCCCGAGAAAATTATCTCAAGACAGAAGCTTGAGAGGTGACTTGGCACCCAAGTACAGAACACATAACAACAGGTTATGATTGGTGATGTGATCATAATTCTTTTTAGCTTGTAGAGCTTTATTTGCTCCATATACTTCCACTTAGGGTTAAAAAAAGAAAGATAGAAGACAGAAAAATGCTTAGTACTGTCAAGCAGACAGCAACATACCTCTAAGCGTCTTTGCATAAGAATTCTGGACAAACTCAAAACTAAGGGGACAGATGACCAAATTCTGGGTCAGTCTAAGTATTGCTGTTTTTCACTTAAAAAGTTACTTGAACAGGTTTTGCATCAATATGCATTTTATGAAAAATAAGATCTATTACTGACTGACCATTATCCTTGGTGATTTACCAGGAAATCAACAACTTTACGAGGAATAGTGCAAAAATAGGAGCTAAACTCAGGAACAGCTGAGAGGCATGCAAAGTAGGCAGAACTTAAACAGTTTTACCTTCTGCTGCCTTTTTTTTTACCGTCTGGTACTATCCACTGTTAGTCCCTAGTAAAACTCTTATTGTAACAGTGCTTAGGGAGTATTGCTTAACAAACTATCTCCTTATGGACTGTTATGATCAGGTCTCATCTTAGGGAAGCTTTTAACGAGCTAGTCTTTTTCCCCAGTATTGAACCAACATCTCAGTGTTCCATATCATGCCATATTTATAGAAACAATGCAGTCAATTTTAACAGGTGATTCATATCTGATGAATTTTGTACATCTAAAAAAATAAAAATGCCACATTATGAATGGCAAAAAAAAAAAATCACAAGGAATGTCAAAACGTGTGCTCACTGTGAGTGTCAAAGTGGTGACACTGTATACTTACTAAATATGCAGCTGTTTGATTCTTGTCCTGCTGTAGAGAAGCAGCTATGAGAATAGAACCTGATAAGTGTGTTTGAATTTCTGAGAGGCTATTTGCCTGAAATAAGTTTAGTATCATCCTTCATAAAAGTCGGTTGTGTATATGGAGCAAAGAGAATGGATACATTTTATGAGCTTGTATGTATGAATGGTTAAAGGTCAAAGTATGGAACATTATTTTTTGTTGCTGTTGCTTTGCATTGCCTGCTGCTTCTTGTGCAATAGTGCAGTACAGTGGACAATGGCAAGTTTGCCCTTTCCCCGCTGATGTGCAGTCTCAGAGTTGGTATATAAAACTAGTAGAAGAGCAAGGGGTGTGTGGGACTGCCCCTTCCCCCATATAAAACAGTTTTTTTTTTTTACTTTTTCCCTGCTTTCGTGATTTGATCTTTTTCTGATATGTTCATTTGACTGTTTGATTTTTTTAAGTAATCATATAAATATATGTTACAGATGCCTTGACATACAAGTTGAAGAGATGAAGCCGGTGACTTGGACTGTATGTGTTGGGGGGACACAGAGATTGATTTTATATATATATATATATTTATGGGTGACAAGATCAAAATCTTCTATGCATATAATTGGACGGCAGGTTTGTGGTAAAATTCTGAGACTAAACAGAGATAGACTCTTGACCTTTTGTCTCCTGATTTAGGCAAGAGTATGACTCCCATCTCAGATTCCTGGGTCCCTCATAATAATTTCATAGACTGCACTCCTACCATCAGCCCTATAATCCTCAGCAGTCTTATAGGATCATAGGAGTTTACTAGGCTATTGGCTCCAGGGCCCTTACAAGCCTAGCCGAGTTTAACCCATGTTCATGGGAGTGTCTGGTTCAAGGAGACACTAAAATCAGCACCTATTGTCCCTGTTCAAGGAGGACACTGATAGAACCCATGGGGTGAATTTCCAGTTACCTATTCAATTGTCCAAATTATGCTTAAATAGGGCCAATGAGGGGCTTTGTTTAACATGAATAGGAAGCTTGTTCCAAAGGTGGGGCAACCTCTGTGAGAAAATCTCTCTCCAGCAAGTTCTGTAGATGTCACATACCAGGTTAAGGTACTTTGAGCGAGTGACTAGTGTTCCATTTGACTTGTGAATGTGCAGAATTTCCATTAAATCTGGGCCAGAGATTGCTGTATATGGAAGGCACAGGTTGCATCTGAACAGTCTGTATGACTGTATGACAATGACTTCAGTCTGTGCGCATAAGACAGCTCTTGAAGACCGTGAATTTTCTTTATAAGGAGCCTTTCTAGTCTCTCCAATTTCTGCAGGCGTTTGGAAAGGAACATATCAAAGGGAGCACTTTAGGAACCACTGAAGTTTTTTCTTGTGGAGTTTGGCAAAAGGGAGCACAGGAATGGTGGAAGCCATGAACCCCAAAGTTCTCAGAAATTCCTTGACTGTAATTGAAGCCTGAGGAAGAAGGGATTCCACTCATGAAAGCACTTTGCTGAAACCGGTATGGTTTTCTGGTTTTCATTAAAAACTTTTTGCTCTTGCCTTCCGGGTGCTGGTCTCTTTTGTTCAGTATCAAGGTTGTTTGGTCCGTGCATCTACCATACTTGCTAGCCTGGTTCTTCTGAAGAAGGGATTGAAAGAAGGAAATGAGAGTTAGGGGCTTGGGAGGAGGCAAGGACGTCAACATAGGAACACTCTGGATCCTGCACCCCAGAAAAACATGATCCTGAGGAGAAGTCAGAAATGACTTTTTGACATTTATAGTAAACCCCAGGATCTGCAGAAGGGAAATGGTAAAATAGGGATTTTGCAACAAAATCCCTGATGAGGATACCTGAAACAGGAGGTTGTCCAAGTAGGTTGAAACTTGTATCCTCCTTAGCCTGCAAAAAAGCAATTGTAGGAGCAAAGCATTTGGTAAATTCCCTTGGGGCAGTAGAAAGGCCAAAGGGCAAAGCAGAGAACTGGAAATACCAGGAAGCAATAGAGAAACATAAAATTTTCCAGAAAGGGGATGAATAGGGATATGAAGATAGGCATCCTTGAGGTCCAGAGATATCCGATAATCCTAAGGAAGCAATACAGGGAACAGAGTCTGAAGAGACAACATTCGAAATGTGGGGACCTTCAGAAAGATATTCAGATGAGAGAGGTCCAGAAAAAGTCTCCAAGTGCACTCTTTCCTGGTCACCAAAACATTCTAGAGTAAATCCCTTCCTTCTTTGGGAAACTAGAACTTCCTGAATAGTTCCTGTTGTCAGAAAATCCTGAAGTAGCCCTGGTAAGAAAGGCAACTGCTCTTGAGGGGGCTGAGGAATGCCCATAAAAGGGGGAACAGAGTTCCAGACTATGAAATACCCTATGATAATGGACAGCACCCAGGAGTCCTGAGTAATCTTTAAGCAAACATGAAGAAAAAGGGAAAGAGAAAGAGGAATGTGACTGAGAAAAACAGGATAATCAGACAGCACCTGTTTTTTCAGGAAAGGAAGACTTCTGTGACACAGACGTCTGTGTAGTTTTAGCAGGAGAAGCCTGAAATTTAGGCACAGGAGAAACAAAAACATGTTAAAGTTCCTGCAGGGCCTTGCCTGTATCTTATAGAAACGTAAACAAATCAGCAGCAGCTTCACCAAACACGTGTTTGTTGCCCAAAGGATCATCCATCAACTTAGCCTTAATATCATCAGGCAAAGGTCAAAGCTAAAGCCAAGAATATCTATTCATGACAGAACCAAAGGCAGCAACTCTAGAAGAAGCATTTGCTGCATCATAACTACACATAATGGAATGATGAGCCACCTGGGAAGAAGTCCTTAACAGAGGAAAAAGCAGAAGTCTTCTCCTCAGAGTCTGGCAGATCAGAAACTATGTGACAGACCTGGGAAAGGAGGCAAAATGTATCTGGACATATGAGTCTGATAACTGACAGTCCTAAAAGCTAAGGTAGCAGAGGTATAAACCTTCTTACATAGTTGTTCCATACTTCTGCTGTGTTAATCAGAAGGAAGTAACTTAGTAGAAGGCAGCAACTGAGATGGCTTGTCATATGGTAAAGACACCACAGAAGGGTTAGCAGAAGACACCTATAGCAAAAGTCACACTCTTCAGGCACCCTATAAAACCTATCAGGTTTCTTGATGACAAGGGGCTGAGAATCAGGAGCCTTAGCTGAAGTAGAAAAGGCATCCAAAAATGCAGTCAAAACAGAAGGAACAGCAAAAGGTGTTGGAGCATCCATTTACAGAAGCTCTGTACCTCAGAAAACTGGGCATAATCCCATTTAAAGAACTCCTTCATTGTGGAGATGGCATCCTCAAAAGACATTTCCTCTAAAGGAGTGTCAGGACTTGTAGATTCCTCTTCTTCAGATCCATAGTCTAAAGAAGAGGGAATCTGAGATGAATAAGCATGGAATTTGTCATCTGAATCAGACAAATCATGTTCCCTATGTCTTTTAAGGGGAGCAGAGGAACCAAGAGGGAGCTGGAAAAGAGGCCCCATGTGCAGGTTTCAAAGCCATCAGGGCATTAAACAACCCAAGTGAAATTCTGTCTTTCCCGCTGCGAGTTCTTAGGAACGGGAGAAAGATGTTTGCTCTTTTGCTTTTTCTTCAAAGGGACATCTGCCTTATAAAATTTAGAAGGGTCAGACCGCGGAAATCATTTAATAATTGTAGCCAGGGATTCCGATCTAACCAAAACCGGAGGAGCACCTCTAAACACCCTCAGAAATAGCAGTAATCAAACAATAAGCAAAAAGCTGGTTAAGACCAAAGTCCAAAACCAACAAACTAAATCAAAAGAAATGAAGCTGCTTTAATAAAATCCAAGGACAATTCTACAATAAATAATTCCAGTAAGCGCTTTCCTCTGTAATAAGACTTCTTCAGACTGGAAGTTAACATTCAAAAACATACATTTAACTACTTAAAAAAATCACATGACCACATACTTAGTGTTTTAACCCTTTATGTTTAAGATACATGATAAAATCTTCTCTATTGTTCAGACTAGGGGGGTAGCAAGCATTGAGTTTAATCTGCCAACTATATTCCAGCCACCCCAAGTCATCTTCTGGATTAAATGACTTTTCAACATTTTTTTAGACTGTCCATGACAAAGAATTTAAAGTTAACTTTACATGAACCATGTTTATAATGCGTCTCCAGGGCATTCCTTTCAACCCCTCAGAAATATTCAACAGCAGTTCCCCCAAACATCCAAAGCAGATGTTTGCAAGCCCTTCAAGGATGTGTATAAGGTTGGATCCACATCAGCCTCAAACACTCATGACAGAGGAATCCAATGACAGAGCTAGGTGATCCTCTGGACTTTCAATTGCATTGTGAGAGACATCCGGCAGACGTGGCATAGCAGAAGAATCAGACCTAGATTTCTTGGCTGCCTTCTTCATAAACAGCTGACCCTGAGAGTGGGAAGTTACTTCCATCATGTCTTTTGCTAAAGATGTTTGTTCTCCAAATGCAAGGCCAAAGAGGAAAGCGGATCATGGAGAGTTATAGGAACAAAGGCTTGATGTATGGTCATGGGAAATGCCAAGACATAATAAGCAGTGCTCATGATTATCTTTATGGTGAATATGTCTCCATTGGCATTTACATGGAATCCCACAAGCAACAATCAAAAAGAAAAAAGATAAGACCAAAAAACCCCAATGGGGCACTTATCTGAAATGGCTTGGTGAACCAGCAAATGGAGCAGGCATTCAGACCAATGATCATGAGATGGTGTTTGGATTGGTGGCAAAGAAATTCTGAGGATAGTACATCCAGATGTCACCTTTACACCTTACATTACATGAGAAGCATCCATGTGTCATATGGCAAGCATTAGAGCAACCTAAAGGCTTTGGTATACTGACCAGATGTCAAGCAGCACTTGGCAGGGGATGCCAATTGTAATGAATATTGCAACTGTAAATGGAAGGACATCTAGAGTATCAGGATGCTTGATACTAATGAGAGATTAATGATGTGTAGCCAGTAACATGGAGGAGTTCAAACCTGTTTGGACACCTTGCTGGGCATTCAGTACTTTCCAGGTATATTGTTGCTCATTTTTTGTAGGACTGCCTCCAAATGCAAAATATGGTGGGTTGGGGTTTAGATAGTGCCTTCTGCCACACCAAGACACTGTGTAAGATTCTATCATTGATGATTTTCAGGAATGGGACAGCAGTGCCTGTCTTAGATGAAGACGGGGACATATCACAGAAATAGAAACTTAAAGATCTTAAGGCTTGTACTATAGTGAGACAGTCCATAATCCAATATCTGGCACAGTATGCTAATAGAGCAACAGACAAAGTGATGGTAGTGTGGATTAAGAGGGAATTTTCTCTACAAGGAGATTTAAGAAACTTTTAAGAGATTTATGTCACCCAAGGGAGAGGAAAGCATAATTATGACTATAAAAAAAAAGAATTGTAAGTTTAGAAGATGGAAGAACCAGAGGAAGCATCCTCATTTACAACTTTCAAAATTTCACCATTAGGGTTGACACCAAAGAAAAAACACCCCAAGGAGTTTAGACTGATATAGCACCCATCACACCAGAGAGCAGTTTAAGATGCTACAAACAAGGAATCCACTGGATCACTCTTCTCTAGATGATGCAGTCAGTCATCTAAAGATGAGCTAAATGGCTGGCTGAGCTGGACGCTGAGCAGGCCTTTCAAATGTTCCTGATCCAGCCATAAGACTGAGTCTTGGGGCATGTTGTTGGAGTGAAAATGATTGTGCAACAAGGCTATACTACTGGGGAAGGGCAGTGGCACATACTACTTTTGAGAAGCTAGGTATGGCATTATACTGGATCTTTGAAGCAGTGGCTCCTAGAAGGATTGTGGTCTACTACCTACCTGATTTTCTAATACCTGGACAGGGGCAGAGGGCAGCACAACAATGCACTGGAACACATAGCTAGAGCACACTATATATACAGAAGATGGATGGGTTTGTCATAAAAGATAAATGGTATATGCATGCTTCTGGCTGAAGGAATTGAAACAGACCAGCATCCTGAAAGACATTACCCTGGTACTGCTAGTGACTATCTGGGCAGCCAGTGTAGTTTGGCAGGATGGGTGGTAGAGCATGTCCCAAAAGAATTAATATAACCAAACAGTAGTTTGGCCACTGGCAAAACACATATCAAAAATTAGAGGGCGCACATGGTTAGTTAAGGTGTTTGGTAATGCAGTGTTTGAAGTCTGTGGGGAGTTTTCCAAGTATTCCAAAAGCTATCCCTGTTGGTTTTTCATGTTGAGATGTGCAACCTTTGAAACTTTGCACTGAAGACACATCTCAGGCAGTCTGCTGTACTAGGGTCTAGAGGAGGTATGGCAAACTGGAAAAAAGCAGCACTGCTGTTAATAAAGGAATTCCTAAATTCTTTAAACCATATAAATGGGCTTGCAGAACATATTAAACAACATGGCACAGAAGACTGCAGAGCTATCTTCATTCTATGAGCATGTTGTTAACATCCTTTTTCCCCGACAGATGAAGTTACAGAGAAACAATTAGAAGCATTCAAGTACACTTCACAGCTTTAGGCTTCACCTCTGAGGCCAAGGGTCAAGTGGATCACAATAAGCTTTGGGAGGTTGGCAGAAGAGAATGGAAGTATAAAAGTGAGAGGCATTCACTAGATGGGTGCACTATTGCCCATGTTTCTTCAATTCCTGTATTGTATTTTGGCAGACTGCAAAGACTGAGGTACATTCAGGGTGACTGAATTGCTTGGTATTGGGACAAGGACACTAGCTACTGTTTGCATGAGTGGGCACTGTCACTGCACAGGACAAAATGATCGTCTAGCTAAGAGGAAGAAAAAAAAGAAATAAATAAGAGGAATTAGGAAGATATGAGTTTGCATTATTTAGCCTGGTGCAAGCATTTATCTTAAGATTTAGCACTAGTGAACCTGGAGTGGTTCACCCAATGATTATTTCTCAGTTAGTTCACACAGTAGATTCAGCAATTTGAGGTATTACACCACGTGAAGCTCAATATAGTGCATTTTCTCGATGGCTGCTTTTGGATGGGCAAAGCTACTGACTTGGCATAGAAGGGAGTCTTAGTGGACCTTATCAAAAGTAGTAGAAGATGGCATTCTGCAGTTTATAAGAGTTTAAATAAAGAAAGAAATGGTTTTGCATGGGCTTTCTTGAGCCAGCTAAAGCCTATTAAAATGACAGAGAGAGTTTAGAATTTTGACTACAAAGATTGTGTTCTTTAAATAACATATGCTTCACAAGCCTGAAGATGGTCTGCGTGCTGTGATATGTGTAGGTTATTTGAGCTGAAAGGTATCCCAGTATAGCACAGAGTGAGACAATAAGGTTTTAAGAAGTCTGAATGCAGTTATGTAGTAATTAGCCATTTGAGGCAATAGGTGGAAGCAGTTGTTACCACAGTAATACTCACATTGTCATATTGTCAAAACAAGTATTTTCACTCAGAACCCTATGCCTCACAGATAGTCTTCACCAATACCTGAATAGTTTTAGCATCTCTCCCAAATATACAAAGTTTGGTGACACTGTTCACAACCCTGCCTATATACTTGTAACATAAGCCTTATGATAGTCATATATAAATATTAATACCCTACCACTTAATTAAAACATTAACATTCTCTACACTACTGAGTTCCTTCCCTCACTTCAATGTCTAAATTTCTTATCACTAATCGCAAGATGTAATATTTGTTTGACAAACATGCTAATAAACCTATTCTAATGCTGCATGTTCAACATCTATAAATGCACAAGCACCTTTTATACTGCAATGGTTTCCTTTATTTTATATGAATGTAATCTAATTAACAAATGCATACGTAATTATTAATGCACATTACTTAATATTTGGGTCATGTATATTAGTGAATATCTCCTTAAAAATGTTTGTAATGGAGCTTTTCTGTCCAAGCATCTGCTGAAAATGGTTCATAGGGTCACAGGAAATCACAAGGCTAAAGGCTCAACAGCCCTTACAAGCCCAGCCAGTTTTACCCAGAATTTACCAAATTTTCTATCCCTAGGGGAAAAGAAAACAAGGGTCAGCAAGTGGGGTTTTCATTATTTTTACAGAACACTTCTGTCTGTAAGGGACCTGGGCACTACCCCAGGAGTGAATTTCTGATTTTCCATCCATCAGTCCAGATTACACTTGAAGATAGTCAGGGAAGGATTCTGCTTCATGTGAATAGGAAGCCTATTCCAGAGGAAGGGCAATCTCTGGGACACATATCTGTCTTTTCAGCATGTCTATTCATGTCCGAGATCAGATATTTGGAGTGGGTAACCCTCGTGCAGTTTTGTGAATACATTTCCATCAAGGATGGGTCAGAGACTGCCTTGTAGGTCAGGCTCAGGTCACACCACAGTAATTGGCAGGAAACTGAATACAGTGATGCAGCTTTTAATTGGTCTACATATGACATGTTGGTTATACCCTGTATTTTTGGGTGAGAAACCTCTGAGGATGCTCCAACTGTTGCAGGTGCCTGGTAAGGCAGATGCCAAAACGTGCATTGTAATTGGATTGCTGGTCCGATGTGGGCTCAATGCAGTGGTACTATGACATCCTTAGATCTGGATACCATGCCTTTGCTTATAAGCTAAGCCACATAAAAGGATTTCCTCACCACCGACACAGCTCAAAATTCAGATAACTATCTGAGTACCCAGATCTCTCACCACTGGTCCACTCATAGGAAGGGTGCGAGCGATGTTGTAATTTCCAGCGGCATTTGATTTTACAAAGGTATTATTATGCATTTCTTCACATTTAGTTTGAGGCAATGGCTTTGACAACAACCATTAGCCCATGTCAGACCTTTCTGTAGGATATCAATTCATTTGGTGGTCAATGATTGCCCCCAACTTGCAGTCATCAGAAAACTTGGTCAGCCAAATACTGTCTGCATTTGCCTTGATATCTAAGTACATCACAAACAGGAGAGGGCCCAGCATTGCACCCAAGGGTACTCCACTGGTGACTGACCTCTTGTTGGACATGGATTCCCCCACTCTAACAACATACATCCTATCTGTGAGCCATTTGGCTATCCATCTGGTGGCATTAAGGTTTATGCCTAATTTTGTGAGTTTATCTCTTATACCTGAGTGGGGTATCATGTCAAATGCCTTGGTCAGGTCTAGGTAGGTGGTATGCATGGTTTTACCCTCATCCATGGCCTTAGTGACCTTCTCAAAGAAGTCCATCAGATTGAGCAGGCAGAACCTTCCCTTGATGAAGCCAAACTGGTTTAGGTCTGGATTCTAGAGATTTTCTGTCACCATTAATCAGGTCCATGATTATTCTTTCCATAGCCTTGCCAATTAGGCTAGCCCTACTTATGGGTTGGTAGTTTCCTGGGTCAGTTGATGGTTCCCACTTGTGAAGAGGGATGACTGTTGCTGTCCTCCACTCCACTGGGACACAGCCTTTCTAGAGAGTGTGGTTAAAAAGAAATCTGAGTAGGTCTGCTAGGTAATATTCAAGCTAATTTATAGGCATTCCGGTATTCCATCAGGGGCCACTGATGCCATGTATCTAGCTATACAGAGTGCAGTGATGACCTGTTCTTTTCTAATAACAGGCAAAGGAATGGTAGGGGTATTTTATGGGGAGTGATCGGAGGTGATGGGGTGAGGGAATTTGAGCTGAATTTATGAACCATCAGGTTTTCTATTCCTTGTGGCTGAGTATAGGCACTGCCACCATCTGCAGCCAACTCAGCAGATTCTTGAGTGTTTCTCTTAAGTTTTCAGACATAACTAAAAATGCTTTTTGGTTATCCTTTGCTTGGGAGGCTATTTTAGTCTCGTATTTAGATTATGAAGACTTGACTAGTTTCCCGATTTGTGTGTTGAGACTAATGAGGGATTTTTTTTCTCTGTTGTGCACCCTTTCACTTACTTCTTACTTCTGTTATATAGTCTATTTTGCCAGGGGGTCCACCAGGGTGGCTTGTTTTTCCAGCTAGACCTCGTTTTGGTTTGGTCAGGTACTTTCATTTCTATGCAGTTGTTTTAGTGGTTGTTGTGGAGCAGAACGTGTGTATGTACCTTTAAGAAGCATTTCCAGATGTATCATCTGCATATAAATACAAAGCATGTGCAGGCAGCAGTGCCATTTTGAGAGAACAGCCAGAGTGTTAACATGTATGAGTGTGGTAGTCAGTCTGTTTATAAGTTTAAGTTTAAGCTTAAGTTACAAAGCCTCATTTCTGATGTGCTTTTGTGTAATAAAGCTGCCTGAACTGAACCCATGAATGTTTGTCTGTTTCGTCCTGACCAGAAGAGTGGCGGTTGTACAGGGCAATCATGTATACTTCAGCATAGGCCTCTGTGTTTTCAGGGTTAGGGGAGCATTAATGTTACCTATGCTATCAATTCATAGAAGATAATATGCCTTGGAAAAATTCTTTAGGATTTGAAGTGGGTACTACTGTTACATTTATTTCAAAGGAGATTGACTTATGATCCGATCTTAACAATGAGTACATTACTTTGGGGGTGGGGGTACAAAGGTCCCCCTTGTTTGTGAGTACTATGTCAAGGATATTTGAACCCCTAATGTAAGTACAGATCACGGCTGCACAGGTAAAAACCACACTCTCCAAAGCCAAGAACACAGCATCCATGGGACCTGACAACATCCCAGGCTGCGTTCTACATGAACTACAGAACAATCTGGCACCCCATACAAGTACCATGTTCAATCATAGCCTCACCTCAGGCTTTGTGCCCACTGAATGGCACAAAAGGAATGGTTATCCTACTCCACAAAGTGGGAGCCATCATGGACCTCGGGAACTACCACCCCATTAGCCTGATGAGCCTGGTCTGCAAGACTATGGAATATATCATCATAGAACTTATAAACAATGATATTGGTAATCTCCAAACTCTGGGCCCCACCCAGTTCGGGTTTCTAAAAGGCAGATCATGTCTCCTAAACCTGATAGACTTCTTCAGTCACCAAAGCCGTAGATGAGGGTAAGGTGGTTCACACAGCCTATCTGGATCTCGCCAAGGCTTTCGACACCATCCTCCACTCTGGAATTATAGATAAACTCACTAAACTAGGTATAAATCCCTGTGTCACAAGATGGGTTGCCAACTGGCTCACTGATATAACCCACACTGTGAAAGTAGCAGACTCCAAATCTGACTTCAGACCAGTGACAAGTGAAGTACCACAGGGTTCAGTCCTGGGTCCTTTCATGTTTGTTGTCTACTTCTCTGAAGTACAGACTTACACAGAAGGTTTTGGGTAATGAAGTTTGCAGATGACTGCAAACTAGGAGCCATAATTGAAGGTCCTAATGATGTGGACATCCTACAAAAGTGCCTCACTGAGCCAGATGACTGGTGTCAAAGCCATGGCCTCAAGCTCAATGCCAAAAAGTGCATTGTCATCCCTTTTGGTAAAAACTCTGTACCCATAGGTTCATAGGTTCATACTAGGCTATCTGCCCTAGGGCATTTATAAGCCTAGCCAGAATGTGTTTGGCTTTCGCCACCCATTTTAAATTTATTTTGCTATGCCTTTTTTCGAGGTTAGTATACTGAGCCTCTATCTAACAGTGACACAGAAGTGATACCCGGGGTAAACCTACGATCTCCCATCCACTCATCAAGATTCCTCTTGAAGAGAGTCAATGAGGGACTCTGCCTAACCTGGACTGGGATTTTATTCCAGAGTGAAGGGAGCCTCTGGGTTATGAATCTGTCCCTCCAGCATGTCCTATTTATTTCAGTGCTGAGGTTCAAGTCTCTCGAGCGCGTAGCTCGATTGGATTTGGATTTTCTGAGGTGCAGCATGTCCATTAATTCCGGGTTGGACATAGCTTTATACGTCAGGCACAGATCGCCTCTGAACAGGCGGTATGCCACTGAGTAGAGCTGGAGTTTCTTTAACCGGGCAGCATATGGCATCTGTTTGAGCCCTTTGATCCTCTTGGTGAGGTACTTTTGGGGTCTTTCCAGTTGCTGCAGGTGTCTGGTAAGGTACATGCCAAAAGGGGCATTGTACTCAATTATGGACCTGATGAGGGATGAGTAAAGAGGCACGATGACCTCCTCTGATCTAGATGTGAATCCCTTCATGATTAGGTGGGCTATATAAAATGTTTTTCTAACCACTTTGGCCACGTGGTTGTCAAATGAGAGATTGCTATCAACTTGGGTCCCCAGGTCCCTAATTACTTCTTCTGTACTTAATGGATTTCCACCTATGTGGTAATTTGTGGGCACTTTGTTTTTGCCAAAGGGGATGACTATACACTTTTTGGCATTTAGCTTGAGGCCATGGCACTGGCACCAGTTGTCTGTTTCTATGAGGCCCTTTTGGAGGATGCTTGTGTCGGCTGGAGAGTCGATTATGGCACCCAGTTTGCAGTCATCTGCGAACTTGGTCAGCCACAGTCCTTCCGTGTTGGCCTGTACCTCCGAGAAATATATACCGAACAAGAGAGGTCCCAGGACTGAGCCTTGTGGGACACCACTTGTAACTGGTTTGGAGTCTGACATGGCTCCAGCAATTCTAACCATGTGGGTTCTGTCCTTGAGCCAGTTTGCAATCCATCTAGTGACATAGGGGTTTATATTTAAGCTGGTGAGCTTATCTATAATGCCCGAGTGGGGTATTGTATCGAAGGCTTTTGCGAGGTCCAGGTAGGCTGTGTGGACCACCTTCCTCTCGTCAATGGCCTTGGTGACTGTTTCAAAGAAATCAACCAGGTTTAAGAGGCAGGATCTGCCCTTAACAAAGCCGAACTGGGTAGGATCCAGTGTTTGTAGGTCCCCAATATCTTTATTTATGAGGTCCATGATGATCCTTTCCATAGCTTTGCAGACCAAGCTAGTCAGGCTTATGGGGCGATAGTTTCCAGGATCCGTTGAGGCACCACCTTTATGGAGAGGGACCACTGTTGCTGTATGCCACTCTTTGGTACATATCCTGTAGTAAGGCTGAGATTGAACAGTAGTTTTATGTTTGGGTTTAGCTCTTCTTGGAGTTCATGTAGGATGCAGCCGGGACACCATCTGGTCCCATTGATGCTGTGTTTTTGCTTTGGAGAGGCGGCTCTTACCTGAGCATCTGAGATGTCAGGGGGCAGCACTCTACTGGGATAGATATTTGCCCTTTGGTGGGGATGGGGAGAAGTTTGCGCTGAACCTGTCAGCTAGGATGTTGGCAATGTCTGTGGGTTCGGTGTATTTTTGTCATTTTGGACTAATTCTGAGCATATCTGGGAATTACCACCCAGGTTCCTAACATAACTAAAGAAAGCCTTGTGATTATCCTTAGTGTCCTGTGCAATTTTTCTCTCGAAGCTGGCCTTAGGCAATTTTATGTGTGCCCGTAGTTTTCTGCTAATACTGTTCAGTGATGCCTTCCCTATTTGTGATTTTGCTTTATCATTTAGTAGCTTCCTCCTTCTATTGTATAGTTTGTTTATGGCTGGGGTCCACCAGACAGGACGTCTGCCTTTGGAGGATTGGGTCTTGGTTTTATTTGGGATCGCATGATCCATGCATTCCTGAAGGTGTTCATAGAATGCGTTTATAAAGGATTCTGCGGTCTGGGCGTATTTTCCACAGGCCGGGGCTTTGAAGGATTCCACCTCAGTTTTGAGGAGTGTAAAATTTGCTTTAGAGAAGTTTTTCACTGTGGTTTTCTGGGCAGGGGTGGGGTCGGGATGTGAATATCCAGTGAGATTAGTTTATGGTCTGATCTTACCAGTGAGGGATACACTTCTGGTCTGGAGCATAGAGTCCCCATGTTGGTGATGATCAGGTCCAGTATGTTTTCCCCTCTTGTGGGAGTGGTAACAAGTTGTTCCATAGCATTTGAGTTTATAAATTCTAGGAACCTTTGGGCTAGGGTGTTGGAGCTAGAGTAATGCTCCCAGTCTATGTTTGGGTAGTTGAAGTCGCCCAATATAATGGTGTTTGGAGAGACCTTCATATTTTCCAGTGTTCTCAGGAAGGCCGAGTGGGGTTCCTGGGTTTGGGAGGGTGGTCTGTAGCAGGCTATAAACTGGAAAGCAGTTTTACCCACTGTTAGTTGCACATGGATAGTCTCTGATGCTTCGTGCTTTGCCACCAACCTGGAGGTGTATGTATCTTTGATGAATATCGATACTCCCCCTCCTTTTGTGGTTCGGTCCAAGTTTTGGGGCCGAAAAACATGGTATGAGGTATAACCTGGTAGTGCTGGGGTGCTCTCGGGAGCCCTGAACCAGGTTTCTGTTACTGCACAGATATCGATGTTCTCCATGCTAAGGAGAGTTTCGAGTGCATGCATCTTGAGGTTTAGACTTCTGGCGTTGAGCAGCATTACTCTTAGTTTCTTATCCCTTGTGATACCTATGGAGGTGGGTTTGTCTTTTGAGCCTTGCCTAAAAAAGGCACTATTGGGGTAGCAAGAGCCTTTGCCAATATCCGAAAGCCCAGGGGTGACAGGTGCAAGCTGTCCCTAGCGAAGCATCGTGGCTTGTCGAGCATATCATCCCAAGCTGACAGGCATTGGATCCCCTTTGAATGACACCAGTACTTAAGCCAATTGTTGAAATTGATCATCTTGTCTTCATATTGTGGCATCATTCTTGGTGAGGGTAAGATGCTACTCAAGGTTAGGGTCATACCGGCCTGGGCTACATGCTCAGAGAGCTCCTTTATGTCTCTTTTCATGTAGTCCAGGGAGGTACGTCTCAGGTCATTCACACCAGCATGGACAATGACTGAGTCATATTTGTACTTGCCTTGGAGTGACCTGAGTGCTTGTGTTATGTGGCGGATCCTAGCACCCATGAACTACCACATAGGTGGTAGTCTACTTAACACAGAAAGTGTGATAAGAGACCTTGGGACACAGGTGGACAGTAGTCTCTCCTTTGATAATCACATTGCCAGAGTACTCCTTCTACATGACGTACCTCATCACAAAAGGTTTCTCATCCAGGTAAAAAGAGGTCATTGTTCCCATCTACTCATCACTCATTAGACCCATTATAGAATACGGCACCCCTTTTGGTATGTACCACACAAGACATCTACAACAACTGGAAAGGCCACAGAAATACCTCACAAAGAAGATTACTGGCCTCAAACAGATGCCCTATGCAGACCATCTCAAAAAACTCCAGCTTTACTCCATCGCATATTGCGTACTCAGAGGCAATCTCTGCCTAACATACAAAGCTATGTCAAACCCAGAGCTGTTGGACATGCCCCACTTAAAGAAATCCCAATCTCTCAGAGCTACATGCTCTAGGGCCTAAACCTTGTCACCACAATAAACAGAACATGCTAGAGGGATAGATTCCTGTCCCAGAGACTTCCCATACTCTGGAACAAACTACCTAACTATATCAAACAAAGCTCCTCATTAGCACTTTTCAAGAAAAATCTTGATGATTGGATGGGAGATAGGAAACTCACCCTGGGGATCACTTCTGTGGCTCTACTCGACAGGGGCACAGGAAAATAATTTTCTTGGGTGGCGAAAGCCAAGGCGCCTTTTTGGCAAGGCTTATATAGGCCCTAGGGCCAATAGCCTAATACCTACCGATGAACAAGTTCTGATGCCCTTGATAAGTGTAAGCATGGGACTGGGAGATGAACCATTTACAGGTTACCTGTTTGCATTAGAGACATAGGTGCCAAACCATGGATGAATTTCCATTTTCCCATCCAATTGTCCAAGTTGCACTTGAATTAGGTTAGGGAGGAACTCTGCTTCACATGAATGGGGGATCCTGTTCCATAGATGGGGTAATCCTGGGATACATACCCATCTCTCCAGCAGGTCCTATTTATATCACAGGCAAGGTTCAAGTCTTTAGAATGGGTAATTCTGGTACTGTCTGTTTTGTGGTTAAGCGGGAGGTCCATCAGAGTGGGGTCCGACAATGCCCTGTATGCCAGGCACAGATCTCCCCTTAAAATGCCTGTAGGAGACAGAATACAGGGATAGGGCCTTCAGGTGGTCTGCATAGGACATATTACTTACACCCTCTATTCATTTTGAGAGTGACCTCTGTGGACATTCCACTTGTTTGGAATGTGTGGTTAGGTACATACCAAAGGGGGCATTGTACTCAATGATAGTTCTAATGAATGCCGAATAAAGTGGAACAATGACTTCCTTGGACTTCGATGCCATACCTCTGTTTATAAGTTGTGCAACATAGAATGATTTCTTCATCAATGTAGACAGGTGATGATCAAAGGCTAGATTTACTATCTATGTGTGTCCCTGACTACTGGGTCAGCTCTAAGGGGTGTATTGTCAGAATGATAGTTACCAGGGGTGAATGACTTCCCAAATTATATTATTATGCATTTCTTGGCATTTAGTTTTAGTCCATGGCTCTGACACCAGTTATTTGCCTGTGTTAGCCCTTCCTGGAGAACATTTCTTTAAGTGGGGAGTGAAGTGACAGCTCCTAATTTGCAATCATCTGCAAATTTGGTCAGCTAGAGACCACTGATATTGACCTTGACTTCAGAGAAGTAAATGCCAAAGAGGAACAGTCCTAGGGCTGATCCCTGAGAGACTCCACTTGTGACTGTCCTCTTTGTAGAGGTGGACTCTCCAATTCTAATTTCCTACATCCTGTGAGCCAGTTGGCTATCCACCAGGTAGCATATGAGTTTGTACCTAACCGCTTGAGTTGTCAATAATGCCCGAGTGGGGTATTGTTTCAAATGCCTTGGACAGGTCAAGGTAGGCAGTGTGAATGATTTTGCCTTCATCCATTGCTTTGGTGACCTCCTCAAAGAAGTCCACCAGGTTGAGTAGGCAAGATCTTCTCTTGACAAAACAAAACTAGGTTGGTTCCAGTGTCTGGAGGTTTACTATATCTCTTTTGATCATCTCCATGAAAATTCTTTCCATGCCTTTACATTCAAGACTAGTGAGACTTATGGGATTGTAGTTTTCAGGGTTTGTAGATGGCCCACCTTTGTGCAGAGGGCTGACTGTTGCCTTTCACCATTCATGAGGCACAAAGCCTGTTTGGAGGCTACATTTAAATAGTAATTCCAGAGGCCCTGATAGGTCATGTTTCATGCTATTCAGAAGGCATCCTGGGAAATTGTCTGGGCCCATTGATGCAGTGTTCTTGGTCTTAAGAGAGAGCATTAATGATCTGTTCCCTAGTGATAGTAGGGGGAGTTATATTTGTTGATATTTCCTGAGGGAATGTTGAGGGGGAAAGAGGAGTAAAGTTGGAGCTGAATTTATCAGCCAGGAGGTTTGCTATATCTTCTGGTTCAGTATAGGTGGCTCCATTTACAATGAGCTCTGCACACAATTGTGTATTGCCTTTGAGGTTGCAAACATAGTTAAAGAATGCTTTGTGGTTGTCCTTGCCTGGGAGGCCAAACATACCTCAAATTTGGGTTTGGTAGTCTTTATTTGTCCTCCAAGTTGTTTGTTTAGTTTGAAGAGAGTGCTTTTATCCTTCTGGGTGTTGCACCTCCTAATTTTTGCCATGATTTTCTTCCTCCTGTTACACATCCAACGGATTTTGCGAGTCCACTAGGATGACTTGTTTTTTGAGTTAGTTCTGCACTTCTTCCTGTTAGGTACAGCTGTCTTTATGCAGCTATTAACATGCTTGTACAGGGTTTCTGTGAACAGTTCTGCATAGGGAGAAGTGTTTTCCATGATTTATAGGGGCTTGAAATTTTGCCAGGTCCTCACTTAATAGCAGATGGTTAGTCATAGAATAGTTCCTGAATATTCACGGTTGAGCTGGGAGTCCAGGTTTTATTTTTACTTCAAAGGAGAGAATTTTGTGGTCTAACCTTACCAGGGATGGCATTACAGTACGGTGTGTGCAGCACTCTCCCATATTAGTGAGGACCAGATCCAGTATGGTTGCACCCCTGGTTGGTGTGTTGACTATCTGGTCCAGGGAGTTTGTGTTTACAAAGTCCAGGCATCTCTGTGAATGTACGTTTGATGTCATGTAGGATTTCCAGTTAATAGTGGGGTAATTAAAGTCAACCAGGAATATGGTATTAGGTTGGGTGATTAGTGTTTCTAATAAGTTTAAATACAGGATATGGGTTTACTGAGTCATAGAGGGGGACCTACAGCTTGCGAGGAAGTGGTATTGGATTTTACCTATGGTGCTTTGAACATGGAGCAGCTCAAGTGCATTGTCCTATTTGGCCAGTCTTATAGTATATTTATTTTGATGTAAATAGAGACACCTCTGCCTTTAGTCCTTGCCTGTGAAGTAGCTGGTCTAAATGTTTGGAAGGCATTATAATATTGCACTGTTGGTGTGCTCTCCTTGGTTGTAAACCATGTCTCAGAGACCGCACAGACATCAGCATTCTCTAGGGTAAAGACAGCTTCCAGGGACTGGAGGTTTTTGTTTAGGCTCCTAGCATTGAGCAGTAATACCTTTAGATTTTCTTGGTTATGATTTTCTATAACGTAAGTACTTTCAGTTTGGCATTGCCTAAAAAGGCACCCCTCTGGCTTTAATACTTTTTCACTTTCCTTGGTGGTTTTTAGCTAATATTCAAAAGCCTAGAGGGGAGAGGTGCAGACCACCCCTGGCAAAGCAACCTGGTCTACTAACCATCTCCTTCATGCTGACAAATATTGCACCCCCTTAGAATGACACCAGAAACTAAGCCAATTATTCAAGTAAATCATCTTTTGTTCGTATTGTGGCATCATCTTTGGAGAAGGTAAAATGTTGCTCAATGCTAGGCTCATACCAGCCTGAGACACATATTCAGAGATCTCTATGATGTCTGTCTTAATATAGTCTAAGGAGGTACATCTCAGGTCATTTACTCCTACATGGACTATGACAGAGTCATATTAGTAATTGTGACCCAATAAACTGAATGTATGCGTAATGTGGTGGATCCTAGCCCCTGATAAGCAACTGACCGTAACTTTCTCCTTACTCAGCCTGGTGAAAGGGACATCAATGTGTCTCACAATGGAGTCTCCAATGACTAGAATGTTGGATTGTGTGTTGACTTGCCTTATGGGCTAAGAGGTAGAAGATCCATGAGATGTGGCTTATGTGTTGATGTGGGTGTTGTTTTGAAAGAGTGAATTTGAGGCTGCTGAGGATATTTCTTATGTGTACTTTGTCTAGGAGGTCTTTGTAGGTCTATATGCTTTGAATTGTGCGTGATGGATGCAGCATGTGTACTACTGACAACCTTATTGACATTAGGAGTGCTTTTATGTGAGAGCTTTGCCTCCAGTGACACTGTGTAAATACATATCTCATACCATATCAGTTTTTTGGAGAATTACCTGGTTGTCAGTAAACGCAAGCAATTTCTACATTGCCTCCGGATGCCCATATCCACCAAGCCAGAAACAGAGACAGTAGGAAAGTTCATATCCATGGCATCAGAGCCTTTTTATTGATTTGACTGTTGGAGTGAGAATATCAATTAATGTCATGAATATCTGGTTTGCAACTATGTGTACAGTGCTTGCCTCTGCAAAGTAGTTGTCCTGTGTGCAACCAGATATTGGAGAAATTTCAATTGTGCTTTTACAGGAAAAATGTCACTCAAGGTGTCTGAGTCTTTACAGAGTACTGCCATATTCATCTATCTCCCTTCTTCCACACAAATATCCAGTATGAGTTGAATCCAGGATGAAATATGCTGAAATAATAGCTTTAGATACACATTCAAAAAATCATCCAGCAGTTCAGTGAAGTATCCTAGGCCTGAATCAATTGATAAACTAAGGGGATATAGCAAATGTTTATGTATTCTTGGTAGTAAACAAAAATTCTTGTTTTTGTCAGCCAGAAAGGAAGTAATGACGCCGTATGACACAATTAAGGAAACGATCAAAGTCTACCTTAAACATACACATAGGGTTTAATACAGTTTTCTGGTAAAATGTAATCATTTATAGGCTTCAGTTTTATGTTCATTCCTGCTCTAAATTACTACAGCAACCCTTTTATTAGCAGTGGAAATCACAACATTTTTATTTTGTTACAATTTTTTTCTTTTTCCAAATGTAAGCGTATTTATTTGTAATAACTTTTTACAAAGCCCCAACTGATTTATTTTGATTATAAAAATTAGATGGTATGATTCAAAAAAGTGGTATTAGCACGTTAGTCTCATCCCTGTTCTTGAAACCTTTAAGTTAATCTTTCTACAAAGGGTTTAAAGTCTGATAATATAATAATATCATTATAAATTACTATTATTTAATGAAAAAGAAAGCTATAAAAATTAAATTAAATTATACAAGCCTAAGGCTGTAGTGCACATTATTAAGGAAAGGTCAGCAATTTAAAGTAATCTGTAAAGTCACTGCTATTATGGGAGCAATGTAAAAAAATGAATATGGTAAGAATTAGTCAGAAAAGGCAACTTTTAGCAGAAACTAATGTTATGGGTGACGTTAAAGTCCAGGTGCATTAAGCATGCATGATTCATGCTAATAGGAAAGGAAAGAAATTCAACCCCAGCAGAGACCACCACTGTACCCGCACAGTTTTCCAAGGTCAGTAGGGAGAGTAAACACTGTGAAAGCTTTATAACAACAGTGTCTCAAATGATGAAGCTTGATCAAGATAAAGCCATCAATCAACCAGGAATAGAGAAGAAATATCTAGAGGCAATTTTAAAAATAGCAGCTAAATCGCAAAAGAGCAGGAAACTGTCCATCATCCCATTCTACAGACTATACTCAGTATACAGGGACATGAACCAAGGGCAGCAGAAAGACGTTACGAGTTTTACAGCTCATGCATCACACACTGGTGTCAGGAGTAAAGAAAGGAAGCACAGTTGCCACTATCCATTAAACAAAATCTTTTAACTTACAATAATAACCACAACATGCTCCTGTTATTAAGATGATCTGGACAAAGGATCAGTAGAAGAGAAACTTGTGGAATTCTTCACATCTGGCTGTCTAGCTGCTGAAAAAGAGGAGGAAAGAAGGGCATTGCTAAAGACCAGTGGCTGTTACAAAAGTTCCCAGTAAAGCATAATAGGCTGAGAGGATACAATTAAGTGCATCATTAAAGATGCTGATAGCCTACAAATGTTATGGAATCAACAAACTCATATCATTTTTACAGTCTACAAAAATGGTTTATGTTTCTGCACTCTCATGATCCATATTGTTTACTGGTATGTTCTGTTCTGTGTCAGATCATCTGTAAAATGAAATCAGTGCTGCATCTAATGTTGTAATTTTTCTTTATACATCCTTTTACTTAGTTTATTCTCTGTGGACAATGTAAACCTTCCCCTATATATGAAAGCTATATCTGGTGTGCACATTGGTAGTTGTGTGGATGGCTGGTAGGTTTGGCTTTATTGGTCTTGGTATTTGTTTTAAGTTCCTTACTTTTATACAATGTAACTAGAACACAAAGTCTGCACTAAGATTGTAGTAATTTTTGCAGTTTAGAAGTTTATAACATTCTACATTGAACAATCAAAATAATAGAAGATATTGTCAGGTGGCATACTGTTATCATCTTAAAAACATATAGGGCCAATTTTCCAAACTATGCAGACACTGTAGGTGAATTTATAGAGATTATTATAAGCTGATGTAAAAGGGGGGAAATGCCTTGCTAGATTAATAACCTACAAATATATTCTTGCGCTGGCTTTTTCCTCACACGTGTAACTGATACATCATAGATAAGACTCCCACAACAGAACTTTAAAGAGCAGTATAGATACAACTACTACAGATAGGGAGCCTCCAAACACTGAACCCAGATCAATATGGATACATCAAGGACAGATCATGCTTATTCAACCTGGAGGGATTTTTTTGTAAAGGTCACCAAAACAATGGATGAAGGCAAAATGGTATACAATGCTTATCTCGGCCAAGCTAAAGCTTTTGACATAATTCCCTACTCAGGCATGGTAGAAAAGATAAATAAAATGAGAATGAACCCCTATGTTACCCACTGGATTGCCAATTGGCTCAGAGATAGGACAAAGATAATCAAAAAAGGTGGAAGGTACCCCTACAAAGAGACCAAAAACCAGTGGAATCCCCCAGAGTTCTGTGCTGGGACCTCTCCTGTTTAGCATGTATCTTATGTGAAAGACAGTACCAAAGGTCTCTGGCTAAGTTTGCAGATGACTGAATCCTAGGAGCAGTCATTAAATCCCAAATGATTTAATCATCCTGCAGGAAGATTTGTAGTGGCAAAATTATGAAATCATGAACTGAAACGAAGTTAAAAAAAAAAAAACTGCATTATTGTATCCCTTGGGAGGTCATCTACCCCAGGAAACTAATGCGTTAACAATACTAACCTAAGAACTGACCAAATGTTCAGGATTTAGGAACTTACATGGATAGTGGCCTAACTATATTGCACATCTTATAATCAAAGAGATTGTGTCCGTATCTAGGGATGTCATTGTCCCCCTTTACAGGGCCGGTGTTAGCATTTTGAGGGCCCCCAGCAAATGTCAAGTTGGAGGCCCCCTAGGCACTTGCGGTGTAAGTATCACCCTGTTACTGCCACCCCTCCTAAGTAACCTTTAGTTTATGTTGCAAGCTTTTAGGAGCAGTACACATAGTCTGACATGTAGCTACAATGCTCTTACATTCCAGCAGGTCAATGTACCACACTACATTGGCCCATTTCACAAAGCAACATTCACAGTTACTGGCATTTAGTTGCAACAATGATACATCACAATAACTCTATGTAACTGTCTGGACTTGAGTGAGACAGAATCTTAGGCTTACTGTTTCAGATCCCTCCACCACATGCACACACCCTCCAGTCCTCCCTCTGTTTTCACCCATGTTAGGCTCTCCATACTTTCTTTGTTTTTACATTTTGCCTTATTCTTCAGCTTTTTCAAGACACCATAGCTTTTTATATTCTTTGAAGTACAAAAAAAGTCTTTTGGCTTTTCCCAGTTAGGGGTCGCCACAGCGGAACTCCCGTCCGCTAATGATTGGCAGTGGATTTTTAAGGTGCTGAGTTGGAGTTGCCAGCCCGATGCCAAACCTTCAAAGAAGGCACGCCCATTCATGCACGCACCTACCTGCATGTCTTTAACATCACTCGATTGTGGGGAGGACATGCAGACTCCACACATTTTTAAGTTTTTTTTTTTTTTTTCCTTTTTACACAACCTTTTTATACGATTATGGCAGAACGTATGACCAAAGATAAAAAAAATCAGTGTTCCTATTCGGCTTTAATTTTCATGGCATCCTTTCAACACACCTTTCCTAACTAACACAGCACAGTAATAATCAGGAAATAACACAAAAAAGCCAGGGTCCAAGAAGTCATAGGGTTATAGAAGCTCTGGGATG
This sequence comes from Protopterus annectens, assembly GCF_019279795.1. Classification (NCBI taxonomy): domain Eukaryota; kingdom Metazoa; phylum Chordata; order Ceratodontiformes; family Protopteridae; genus Protopterus; species Protopterus annectens. The sequence goes on from NC_056749.1 coordinate 519,980,880, forward strand.
CAATTTAGAGCATTTTTCCAACCTTTTAATCCAATGGTGGCCTAAACTAAAATCGTGAGTAAGAAAAAGAATTTCAGTCTTATTTTTTTATTTTTTCAAGGACAGTATTAAGTTTTTCTCAAGACTAAATTCTCAAAACTGATAAAATAGTAGCTCCTAATGAACTAGCAAGCCAATTGGTGTGATGATACACAGGTCTATCCCAGAATACTTCTTGCCTTCCTTACCCCCCCCCCCCCAAAAAAAAAAATAAAAGACAGTCACTGCCTATGCATCCCACTGGTGCTAAACTGGAATAAAAGTAGAGGTACAAACTGCTACACTCATGTATTTCAGGAGAATGCTGACATACATATACATAGCATGCCTCCTCACTCCTCACCCCTAACTCCCAATTTTGCTCTGCCCTTTGTAAAAAAAAGTTTGATTTGCTGGTAAATCATTCATAATTACAGACTGTCAATAAATCAAGATGTATACTTCTTATTGTCCAAAAAATGCATGTTGATGCAATAGTTGTTATTCTATTAACTTTTTTAAGTGAATTAGAGTAATATTTAAAATGTGTTCTTGATTATGAGACTTTATTCTGCTATTATTTTTATTACTGAGCTGAATTCTTCAGCAAATAAGTTGAGAGTTATAGTATCGGGTGTTCTGCCAGTATTTATGAAACTCCATGAAAGAGAAAACCATCCCTGAAGATCAGAAGCATCAGCTCTTCTTAAAATTCAAGGTGAGCACTGAGATCGGTCACTCTGGGCTGTGCACTGAGATTGGTCGTTCTGGGCTGTGCGCTGAGATTGGTCACTATGGACTGTTGATCTCTCTAGTACTTATCTTGCTCTTGTTCATTATTAGCTTTATCCTAAAAGGGTCATATCACAGCCATGTTCAGGTTAAGTGCCATAATCATAAAATTAATACATTTTTTAATCCTTATTTTTCACCAACCAACAGCAGTTTCCCCTGCAGCCAGGGGTATTGCAGGTACCTAATGCTGGTTATGTTTCTAGTTTTAGTGGAGATACTGTCCACCAGCAGGGTTTGTGGCACTACATTAGTGGTAAAATATTTAATGGAATTGTGTAGCCTGTTACCTGATACAATACTGTTACTATGACCAGAGATATCTTTGAATTTTAAAGGAGATGCACATAATAGTTATTATCCACCTGTTTTTTAACTATACAGGATTACTTTATTAGCTTGTATTGGTTTGATAAACATGTGACAAAATGTCAGGATAATATAACTTCCTGTGGTTGGGCCCCCCCCCCCCCAGGAACTGGAGGCCCCCTGCAACCGTTGGGTTTGCTGGTGCCTAAAGCCAGCTATGCCCCTTTACTCAGCCATCATTAGACCAGTCACTGAATGTAATGCCTACTTTGACATGTTTATGTTCAGACACATGCATCAACTGGAACTCCCACAGAGATACCTTACTAAAAAGATACTAGGCCTAAGCAACATGTCCTACATGGACTGACTCAAAGCCCTGTTGCTATACTCAGTATCGTACAAACGTCTAAGAGGTGACCTGTGTTTGGCATACAAGGCATCCTCCTTCACATTACTGATAGATTCACTGCACAGCAGCAAGTCTAATAGCATCAGAAATACTAAGTCAAGAGATGTAAACCTCTTCTGCAACATGAGCAGAACAGTTTAGAGGAAGAGGTACATCTCAGAGAATATCACTGCTGTCGAATGCTCTCCCCATCCACATAAAACAAAATTCATGCCTGTCCATATTCAAGTGCAACTTAGATTTATGGATGGGAAACAGAAAATGTACCCCAAGACTGCCACTGTACTACTAATGGAATGAAGCAGCTCCTAAATGCCTTATCTTATGCATGGGGGGGAGGGGTCAAATCATTTCTGTTATTATCCCTGTTAATCTCATTAGATGTAAGATATAATTTTCAACCATGGAATTAGTAAGGCCAATCTATAACTAAACGGGATATCTTATTTTTATCATAAAAAGAGAAATTGGCTATGCTTAAAATGACCCACAGGGGCAGCCATCTAAGTACTTAACCTATGAACAATACAGTTTTGGCTGTTATGGGATTCAAAACAGAATAGGTTAATATAACAGGAATCTCCCCACAGAAAGGAAATGTAGGTTAAGATGCATGACTGCAACATGGGCTTTAAAAAAAGTATTTTTTTATAGATACAAAGTTTTGGCTTTTGGGAATCCATTCAGTACATTTTTATCTTCACAAGGGTTCAATTCTATACACCTCTGTTTGCCTTTTGTCTGACTCAAAGCAAAATATTTAAGAATACAGTGCTCCTGGGTTGCCCCTGTATAGGGACACTTGCGTCCAGTAAGCTTACCTGTTTAATACCTGTATAAGCAGTGGGCTTACCCAATTAATTCATGTATAAGCAGTGAGCTTATCTGATTAATACATGTATAAGCAGTGGGCTTACCTGATTAATTCATGTATAAGCAGTGGGCTTACCTGATTAATTCATGTATAAGCAGTGGGCTTGCCTGGTTAATACATGTATAAGCAGTGGGCTTACCTGGTTAATTCATGTATAAGCAGTGGAGTTACCTGATTAATACATGTATAAGCAGGGTGTATAGTACATTATCGAACTTTTAAAAGTTTGAATGTCATACGGTCGGACACCATATGATCGAACTTTTAAAAGTTTGAACGTTTCAATGGAGATCTCTGTACAGTGCGGAATGGGAAGATTTCCCTTTCCTGCACTGTAGTGCGATCTTGGAGTTGGTATATTTAAACAGCAGAGGGGGGCACAGGGGGGCTTGCTCCCCTGCTTAAAGTGGTCTGGTAGTTTTTTTCTGGGTTTTTTTTTTTTTCAGCTTTTTGAACTTTTTAAAGTTTGATCATATGGCTTCAACCACATGATGTTTGAACTTTTAAAAGTTCTATAACGTAATATGCACCCTTATAAGCAGTGGACTTACCTGGTTAATACATGTATAAGCAGTGGGCTAACCTGATTAATACATGTATAAGCAGTGGGCTTACCTGGTTAATAAATGTATGATAAAAAGTCTAAAAATTGTTGCTGCAACAAGGTACCTTACAGTAACAGCTATACTACATATTACGTTCTGGCTGCTGGAAGGAAGTACCCATAGACATTACAAAATTGTAGAGAAATATTAATCAGGGATCCACATCTCTCCCACTACTTTCCACTATTACCATGACTATCTTCAGCTTTACTCCTCCCAGTACACCTCCTTTTTATACTAATACTGTGACAACATGACACATCAGCAGAAAATGCTGGCTACATCTTCCTGGCTGCCTCAAAACAATCTATGGCTCACTTCCATTGGGCTTTACCTTATCATAAAATAAATAAATAAAACAATGCTTTATGATAATGCCAAGCAGCTCTCTCTCGTCCTTAACACTTCCAAAGTCTCACATTTCGTTAGCTCTCTAGACTGTACAAATTTTAAGTACCTTGCCTACTGGTTCAACCATTAACCTTTGGCACCTGTATTAATGCAATGTCTACTAAACTCAAGGCTATGCTGGGAACATATCAATAAATTGCAGATGTGATTATTCATGAAACCAGAAGCACCGTTGTTTACTTCTGATCCTTCAAGAGTTTCAGAATATGATGAGCTGCTTTGCAGGTTGGTCTTCTTGCTCAAAGGAAACAATGTTTTATCTTTACTAAAGCTACAATGTTATTTTAAGCACATGCAGTTAGCATTGCATCCTGCTGCCTTCAGTGCAAATGTCCTTACCAGAAACAGCGTCCCATCCTAGGCTGCCTCATAAATGACAAAACATTGTATCTCACCCTACACATCTATCTCCAGTCTTTTACACCTGGCTGCCAGCTTTACTCTAGAATGCAACATAAAATACATCTTTTACTGAGATCCCAAACGAAAGAACTCATGTGGTTTGATTATGCCCAGTTCTTAGACTTTCTTTTCATTCCAGCCTTACCAGTCATCACCAAGTAGGTCCGGATGTAGCTGTACTTATCAATGTCCTTTGCATTTAGGTATCTTAATCAATTCACTTTGCAGCCATAACTAATGCATTTGTATTTTTGTATTTTTTAACCTTTTTGGCTTGTAATACTTAATACTTTTAGATATATCCCATTGTCAGTTGCTTGTAGTTTTTATCCAACCATTGTAACTATTTTTCTTCAACTTATTATGTAATAAGACTGCAAATGATAAACAACCACTGGTTGACCTCTCACAAAATAAATGAAATAAGGCAAAAAATAAACTAGTCCCAAACACAGAGACAGGGCTCACAGGTGAAGGAGGCTTAATGCTCTATCAGGTTGTGACTCTGCAGCTGAGGCCAAAGACTTTGTCATTACAGTGACACTATCAGCCCTAAATGCAATAAATGCATCAAATGCACAGATGCTAGGCTAATTTTCTATAAGTAATCCAAAAATGCAGACCCACGTCTACCTTATTTGGTGACAAAAAATCAAACAACATTGAAATAAATTAATGTGCAGGTAATAGTAACCATATATGACATAGCTAACACTGATATACGCTTGCCAGTAAGTTGAAGCCTGGCTAAACTGGTCAGTGATATATGATGGTTTCATAACAGATTCTCAACCACATTAACCTGTGAATTAACTGCCACACAAATTAGTACTTTGAATTAAATTTTTGATAATCAGAATCAGACAAGAATAATATCTAGGGGTACACCAACATTTCCCTCCAGGAATATCAGGGTTGGACATTTACAATGTCACGGCCCAATTTATCTGCCCATTCTCCAACTTTAGTTTTATGTCTTGGGTCTTTGTTTTGGCCTGACCCTCATCATTTACATATCTACTCTGCTCAGTACTGAGTCTCCCATGATCACCTGTAGTAAAGGAATCCATAACCAATTAAGCCCAAGCGATGGTCATCTCAATCTATTCCGTCTGAGGCCTGCCAAGAGAACATGGTCAGTCCTGGTACATGTAGAAAGATTAAACTGGGCAATCATTTGAAATGAACAGAGACTGAATTGCCAAAACAATGGACTTGCATATATCACACCTGACATTGCCATTCCTTGGAATATACCCTTTTCTCTGAGGGATGAGAATCTCAAAGTTGGTATATATAAACTGTGGGGTTCTTGACCCGACATTAGGAATGCAGGGAGGTTTGCCCCATGCAAAAAAAAGTTTAAAAGTGAAGAGCAGTTCTTGAGACTTACTCTTGTCTTGCATTTTTGGTATAATTTTCTGATGTGTCAGCATTCAATATTACTAGTGTCAATATTTCAGTAGACAACACTGCATTATTTTCAGCAGTGAAATTTACTTTCCTTCTTCATTAACATACTGCATTTAAAACATTAATGTAATCAGTCAAATAAACACAGATTCACATGCTGCATTCAGCACCACTGAAAGGAACTTTACAGACTATTCTCATCAAGTAATACTGTGAAACCTCAAACTCCAAAACCAAAGAAATATAAACAATACTGCATATTGTGGTGATGCTACTGTAGGCTGCCAAGTCACTGATATTTATGTTTCTTTTTACCGGCATAAGCAATAGACCTTATACTGTGCTGCATTTCCTGAGCTAAACTTCTTCAGGGTTACATAGTGATACTGCAGTTGTATACACATATGGTCCACACAATACAAACATGTTATCTTTGTATCATGGGGAATAAATGTGTGACTCAATACAATATGTGCAGTGGGAGAGCGATATTGTTACAGAGAGTCTATATAAATACAGTCTATAAATTTTAGCAAATTATAAGACCCATACCAATCAGCCAGCCATCCATTAGGATTTCATTAGGAAGGAGGATATGTTTTTGCAATGTACTGATGCTAGATTAATATACAAAGCATGTTATATGGGACAGGAGGACTGGTGTGCTTCAAGTGACTAACAATAATATCCACAGGAAGAGGAAGCCAAACCTCCCAGGGGATGAGGAAAATAATCTCCTTGTGTGAACTGGGTAGTATTTCCAGTAAAAAATAAGTCTTATAATCTCTACATGCAGCACAGACAACATTACCATGCATTTCAGAGGCTGAAGGTACTGAAGTAAATGGATAGGTTTCCTGAAATGGACTAAATCTGCTCTGAGCAACAAGAGTAATGATATAAATGTGATAGTGCTTACTGAAGGCTTATATATGGTATGCAACCGTACCTGTTACATGCAGGGTGAATAATGCAAATAAATCACATGCTACAGCAAAGCGTACCAATGGCTGTTTATAGGCAAGTATGTAAAGAGTGTTCTAATGTTTCCAAAGGGATCATGTGCTATCCACTTCTGTGTTTCCAAAGGGATGATGTGCTATTCACTTCTGTGTTTCCAAAAGGATCATGTGTAATCCTCTTCAATGTTTCCAAAGGGATCAAGCCCTATCCACTTCAATGTTTCCAAAGGGATCATGTGCTATCCACTTCTTTCTAGGTGTTCCACAAAATGTATCCTATATTTTAATAGGACAAAATGAGCTATCTGAACATGCAGCCACAACATTGGTACCAGTGCATAAAGAACATACTGTGGCTTCCATAGCAAGCATATTGCACTACAGTGTCAATATCCAAATGCAGGATCACTGTTTAAGAGACTGTATCCACAGAATGCAGTGTTTAACGTGAACCTTATACTGCCAAAGTATGCAAATGGTTACCATTTTACTTCTTATTTATTTTTCTCTTAAAACTTTTGCAGAAAATTCACACTGCAGGCCATAAGAATTCCAGCAGAAAGTGTGCCTTAAAAATAAAGATAATTTACTGCCGGAGCAGTGTGCTGGGATTGATGTTATACACATTGATTATAACTGTTCAGCATTGCACTATTTACCTATGAAGCTGAATAAAATAATCTGTGAATGTGTGCACACATGGAGTGACTTTCCATGTTTGGGCAGAGCAACCTGGCAATGCAGGATCATAGCCTCATTTGTCAGAACTATTTTTGAAAGTGCATATATTACTTTGTTCAAAAAGCATGATCCACTGGTAAATGCACATACTGCTGGTTGTATTGACCAGTATACAATATCATGTTGCAGGGGTCTTGTAAGGTACATTCCAAATGGGGCATTGTACTCGATGATGGGTCTGATGAGTGATGAGTAGAGGGGCAATTTAAGTTTTTTTTTTTTTACAAAATAATATATTACATGTAATTATGCAATCATGACATACTTCAGACTCATTATGCATGATGTTTGAAATCACAGAAAAAGAGTACAGTTCATAACTTAGGCTTTTTATAAATAATGTGGCTAAGATACGTGTGATTTGTGGGACTATTATTTTGACAACTTACTATAGCATGTATTTGTGAAGGTTATAAAACAGATGCATGAAAGAGCTCCATTAAAAGGAGTGCTTATAGCCAGTGTTGCATGGTATCTTGACAGGAGTGCTTATAGCCAGTGTTGCATGGCATTGTGACAGGAGTGCTTATAGCCAGTGTTGCATGGCATCTTGACAGGAGTGCTTATAGGTTCATAGGTAGGTAACTAGGCTATCTGCCCGAGGGCATTTATAAGCCTAGTCATAATGTGTTGGCTTTTGCCACCCCCTTAGATTATTTCCCTGTGCCTCTGTCCAGCAGAGCCACTGAAGTGATCCCCGGGGTAAACTTTCTGTTTCCCATCCACTCGTCAAGGCTTCTCTTGAAGAGTGTTAGTGAGGAGCTCTGCCTAATGTACATTGGAATCTTGTTCCAAAGCATGGGAAGTCTCAGGGACAGGAATCTATCCCTCCAGCACGTCCTATTTATTGTTGTGGTGAAGTTTAGATCCTTAGAGCATGTGGATCAAGGGGATATGGTTTTCTTTAGGTGGAGCATGTCCATCAATTCTGGGTTGGACATGGCCTTGTATGTCAAGCAGAGATCACCTCTGAGTAGGCAGTATGCAACAGAGTAGAGCTGGAGTTTCTTCAGTCGAGCTACATAGGGCATCTGTTTGAGGCCAGCGATCCTCTTGGTGAGGTACTTCTGTGGTCTTTCCAGCTGTTGCAGGGGTCTTGTAAGATATATTCCAAATGGGGCGTTGTACTCGATGATGGGTCTGATGAGTAGAGGGGCATGATGACCTCTTTTGATCTGGATGCAAACCCTTTTGTGATTAGGTGGGCCACATAGAAGGATTTTCTAACCACTTTGGCAATATGATTATCAAAGGAGAGATTACTATCTACTTGGATCCCCAGATCCCTTATTATGTCTTCCGTATTTAGGTGACTATCACCTATGTGGTAGTTTGTGGGTACTTTGTTTTTTCCAAAGGGGATGACTATGCACTTTTTGGCATTTAGCTTGAGGCTATGATTTTGACACCATGTATCCATCTCGGTGAGACCCTTTTGGAGGATGTCTGTGTCAGCTGGAGAGTCAATTATAGCCCCTAGTTTGCAGTTGTCTGCGAACTTGGTCAGCAATAGTCCTCCTGTGCTTGCCTGTACCTCTGAGAAATATATGCTGAACAGGAGGGGCCCTAGGACTGAGCCCTGGGGAATGCCACTTGTAACCGGTTTAGAGTCAGCCTAGCTCCTGCAACTCTCACCATGTGGGTTCTGTCCATGAACCAGTTGGCAACCCATCTTGTGGTGTAGGGGTTTATGTTCAGGCTGGTGAGCTTGTCTATAATACCAGAATGGGGAATGGTGTTTTAGGCCTTTGCAAGGTCTAGGTAGGCTGTGTGCACCACCTTTCCCTCATCTATAGCCTTGGCAACTGTCTCAAAGTTGTCCACCAGGTTTAGGAGGCATGATCTGCCCTTAAACCCGAACTGGGTAGGGTCCAGTGTTTGGAGATTCCCAATGTCTCTGTTAATGAGTTCCATGATGATGTGCTCCATAGCCTTGCAGACCAAGCTAGTCAGGCTTATAGAGCGATAGTTCCTGGGGTCTGTTGTGGCTCCACCTTTGTGGAGTGGAATAACTGTTGCTGTGTGCCACTCTATGGGTATGTAGCCTGTGGAGAGACTGAGTTTGAACAGTGTGTTTAGGTGAGGGGTTAGTTTGTTTTTGAGCTCATGTAGGATGCAGCCTGGGACTCCATCCAGTCCCATTGATACTGTCTCTTTGGCTTTGGAGAGGGCTGTTTTAACCTGAGTGTCTGTGATTTAAGGGGATCTACATTCTTCTGGTATGGTTATGGACCCTTTTGGGAGTGAAGGTTGCACTGAACCTGTTTGCCAGCATGTTGGCAATATCGGTCAGTTCAGTGTATTTTGTGCCATTCTGCACTAACTCTGAGCAGATCTGAGCATTGCCACTTAGATTCTTGACATAGCTAAATAATACCTTGTGGTTATCTTTGGAGTCCTTGGCAATTTTTCTTTCAAAGCTCGCACTGGATGATTTTATGAGGGATCGTAGTTTCTTGCTGATACTGATCAGGGATGTCTTCCCTTCTTGGGATTTTACTCTTTTCTGTATCAGTTTCCTCCTCCTATTGTATAGCTTGTTTATGGCAGGGATCCATCTGACTGGTTTCCTTTTCCTGGAGGAGTGAGTCTTGGTTTTGCTTGGGATAGCATGATCCATGCATTCTTGTAGGTGCCCAATGAATGCATTAGTAAAGGATTTTGCAGCTTGGACAGCATTATCCTTTAGCATGGGGACTTTGAAACTTTCCACCTCAGTCTTAAGTAACGTGAATTTTGCTTCTGAAAAGTTTTTCATGGTAGTTTCCTTGTCTGGAGGTGGGGTGGAATGTGGATATCCAAAGTGATTTGTTTATGGTCAGATCTAACCTGCAAAGGGGCTGACCTCCGGTGTGGAACACCAGATGCCCATGTTGGTGATAACCAGGTCCAATACATTGTCACCTCTGGTGGGAGTGTTGACCAGTTGATCCAGGGCATTTGAGTTTATAAATTCTAGGAAATGTTGGGCAAGGGAGTTAGTACTTGAGTAGTTCTGTCAGTTAATGTTTGGGTAATTAAAATCACCCAATATTAGGGTGTTTGGTAGGACCTTTATGTTTCCCAGTGTTTCCAAAAATGCAGAAGGGGGGTCCTGGGGCATGGTGGGTGATCTGTAGCAAGCTACAATTTGAATTGCAGTTTTGCCCATTGTTAGTTGCACGTAGATGATCTCTGAAGCATCATGCTGTGCCATTAACCTGGAGGTGTGGGTATCCTTGATGAATACAAATACACCCCCAACTTTATTATTTGGGTCTGGGATCTGTGGCTGAAATATAAGGTATGAGTTGTAGCCTGTTAGTGCTGGGGTGCTCTCTGGAGCCTTAAACCAGGTTTCTGTTACTGCACATATATCGAATTTCTCCATACTGAGGAGTGGCTCAAGTGCATGCCTTTTGAGGTTTAGACTTCTGGCATTGAGCAGCATTACCCTCAGTTTTTTGTCACTTGTGCTGTTTACGGCGGTGGGTTTGTCTTTTGAGCCTTGCCTAAAAAAGGCACTATGGGGGTGGTAAGAGCCTTGGCCAGTATTCAAAAGCCTAACGGTGACAGGTGCAAGCCGCTAGCGAAGCAGCGTGGCTTGTTGAGCATGTCATCCCAGGTGGACAGACATTGGATCCCCTTTGAATGACACCAGAAACCTAGCCAATTGTTGAAATTGATAATTTTTTTCTTTATACCGTGGTATCATTCATGGTGAGGTCAGGATGCTACTCAGGGTCATACTGGCATGGGCTACGTGATCAGAGAGCTCTTCCATGTCTCTTTTCATGCAGTCCAGGGAGGTACGGCTCAGGTCATTCACACCAACATGGACAATGACAGAGTTGTATTTGTACTTCTGGAGTGACCTCAGTGCTTGTGTTATGTGGCATATCCTGGCACCCAACAGGCAGCTAACAGTAACCTTCTCCTTATTAAGCCTAGTGAGTGGGACGTCAGTGTGCCTGACTATAGAGTCACCTATTACTAGTATGCTAGGTATGTTATTTTGCCTTAAGAGCTGTGATTGCATGGCACACTGGTTATGTGAAGTATGTGTTTCATGGTTTGAGTTTGGGGGTGGAGGTTGCTTGGATGTCTGCGTTGGATAGCCAGTGTTGCATGGCATTTTAACAGGAGTGCTTATAATCAGTGTTGCATGGCATTTTGACAGGAGTGGTTATAATCAGTGTTGCATGGCATCTTGACAGGAGTGCTTATAGCAGTGTTAAATGGCATCTTGACAGGAGTGCTTATAGCAGTGTTGCATGGCATCTTGACAGGAGTGCTTATAGCAGTGTTGCATGGCATCTTGACAGGAGTGCTTATAGCAGTGCTGCATGGCATCTTGACAGGAGTGCTTATAGCAGTGTTGCATGGCATCTTGACAGGAGTGCTTATAGCAGTGTTGCATGGCATCTTGACAGGAGTGCTTATAGCAGTGTTGCATGGCATCTTGACAGGAGTGCTTATAGCAGTGCTGCATGGTATCTTGACAGGAGTGATTATAGCAGTGTTGCATGGCATCTTGACAGGAGTGCTTATAGCAGTGTTGCATGGCATCTTGACAGGAGTGCTTATAGCAGTGTTGCATGGCATCTTGACAGGAGTGCTTATAGCAGTGACGCATGGTATCTTGACAGGAGTGCTTATAACCAGTGTTGTATGGCATCTTGACAGGAGTGCTTATTTAACAGTGTTGCACGACATCTTGACAGGAGTGCTTATAGCCAGTGTTGCACGGCATCTTGACAGGAGCGCTTAGAGCCAGTGCTGCATGGCATCTTGACAGGAGTGCTTATAGCCAGTGTTGCATGGCATCTTAACAAACTGCTTTGGCTGAGGACTGTAGTCTTAGCCACATTTCACATTTGTTGGAAACAATGGTGTATGTTTGCCAGCATGTGCTGTGGCAAAATTGCTTTGTCCTGATTCCATAATAATTTTCTAACTCGTGTATTTATGAAATTGACTACACTGGCTTTCTTGTAAGGAGCCCTCTGAATCAGCAGACATTGGTATACATGATTGCATATTCTATATATATATTTTTTTGTGCATTTAGGCTACCATTATATTATGACATGTACAGCAACCTTCTTCTGGTGGTATACATTATAGTACTTGACTTAACGCTTAATTTCCATTCCATGCTCATGTATTTCAGATCAACAGTTTGATAAACAATGGGATCAAAATAAGATGGTTCTGTTAGCTGCATGGCAAGAATTAGAAATACCTGTGAAGTGGAATGTTAGATCCTTCCATGTGAAAGGTCAGTCATCCCTTGCAGTTAGCCCAGTGGCTCAAGGACCTGACAATGAAATGAACCAAATGGTTGTATGAGATTGGAGCATCAGTATAAAATACTTTAGTGAACTACCACATCATTATCCACATGGGACAGATTAACCTAGAGCATTGTGAACATGTGCCCAGGTGTATTTTATCTGTGGGTTTTATTCAGAACAATAACCTACACATTACCTCATCTCCCTGTCCGGGCACTAGCAGGGACTTGGTCACAGTACTGAAGTTTCCCCTCCTCCAGTTATGATCATCAGTGCAGGTGCTACATCTGACTAAGAAGGTCATGATAGCTGGTCTGCTCTACCTACATCAGTTAGGCCAGAGACTCCTAAAGGAGTTTGATGTTCCTGCCACAGTGAATAAAGACATACCGGTGGCAGTGGAAGTTTCCAGAGAGTTTTAGACAGATATTTACTTAAACCTCAGTTTACACTGCAAATGTCAGAGTTTCCTTTTAATTGTCCTGTATGTCCTACATTGTTTAAAGCTACTATGACAACCATTCAGGTCAGAGATCATGACCCACATCAGTGCTGGATACGGACGTCTGAATATGCACTATGTATGAATGACTGTGCATAGTCATGTAAGGGTTTATAGGACATGTAAAAATATAAAAAAATGTATGACAACATTGATAACTGTACATGTGGCAAACATTTTATTAGAAGGTTCAATGACAACATATTAGAGACAGTAACCATGATGAAAAACTGTATATAAAGTTTGAGTAACATGTTATCTGTATCTCTGATTATTTGCATGGGTATTTGTAACTTAACTTCCTTATAACAGTTATGTGAAGATTTAAGATGGAAAACATATTGTACGTAAGAACTCTTTTGACATACACCTGCAGAGTCCAAACCATTCTCATTCAGTTCAGTTCATGATTTGAGTTATTCAGCAGAGATGCAAGAGAACAACCATATCAAAAGGGTAAATGGCAGTAAGATGTAAGGTGAATAAAGTTTTACTGTACAGCTACATATCATGTTTTATCATGAGCAGTTTGAATATTATTTCTTAATGTTCACAATTTATACATATTCAAGTTTGTTCAAATTAATGGTTTGATCACATTACTGCTAATGACAGCCACATTGGCTTACATTGTAGCATTATTGTCAACTCTTTGTATTTGCAGGAATACTTTAGGCAGGTTGACATGTTTCAAAATACACAATGTTTGAGCTGCGTACATTTTTTACTCTTGGTTTTCCAGGTTAGTCCCACTACGCCAGTGTCCTTTTTGCATGTGACACAGGACATGGTATTCATACTAACTAGGGTCAATTTGATCAGGGCATTGATGATTTTTCTCTACTCTTTTTTTTTTTTTTTTTGGATAAAGTGCCATGTGATCTTTTAGCTCTACCTAGGTTACCACCAATTCAGGCAGAAGTGAGCTCTGTTTAAAATCTCAACCAAAGGATGGCACACTCAAGAGTGTAGCAACCCCCCCCCCATATGTTGTACTGCAGTGTCAGTGTTTGAAAATGAATTCAAGTACCTGCTACTGTAATAGAACCCACAGCCTTCTGATCTTCTAACACCAAACCAAAGTGTGCTACCTCTGTTGAGGCAATGGTACTTAAAAATACCATTCTTAGCAAAATGGACTTAAATGCAAGTGTGCTCAAAGGCACTACTCTGTCATATTGGATTACAACCAAACTGTGTTTTATGGATCCCATAGTTGTGACAGTGAGGAAGAGTGCACATTCTGGCAGCATTTTCAGGCTGTACTACATAAGACAGGACAACATGAGTTGGTTTTGATAATGGTTGACATGAATGCACATACCAGGACAGACAGAACAAGATATGAGGACTTCCTGGTGCATTCTAGACTTATGTTTGGCAAATGGCTTGATAGTGGCTAGCATGTGACTCAGCAAAAAGAGTTTCACAAGATCACACACAAGACTGGCCAATATGCAACACAGGTAGACTTCCTCCTAGTAAGGAAAGGACACTGAGGCAGAATCAGCAATTACAAAGTTATTGCCATTGGAACAGTCATCCCACAGCATAATCCACTGGTTACTATAATCAGTTGCAAGCAGTGGACAGAGAACATTCTAAGGTCAACAGAGACCAGGCTGAAGACCTGGAAGTTGAATGGAGTAAAAGAACAAGTGTATAAGAAAATACTCAGGGCTCTAGCACCTTAGGAAGAGGAGGAAATAGAGAGAGTTGAAGAAGAATGGCGGGGTCTCAAAACATCATATGTGCAGGCTACAGAACAGGTATGTGGTCGAACCAGGCATAGAAATAAGGCACATAAGGAAAGCTGGTGGTGGAATGCAGAAGTCCAGGAAGTCATCAAAAGAAAGAAACATACCCATAGCAGTATGGAGAGAAAGTTGCATCTCAGATGACTGGAGAATAACCATACAAAAACACAGTTGGCCAGCAGATACAGCAATCAAGGCCACAAACACCAAAACAGTAGTGTGGATGAAAAGACTTTATTAAACAGACCAGTTTCGGCAATGAACTGCCTTCTTCAGTGTTGAATAAATGGACATGATAATTATGTAACATGCTAATTTATGTATACCCTCAACCAATGAAACCACTGGTATACTCCTGCCAGTCATGAATAAAACATACACCGGCAATTACTTAAAATTAGTAAACATTAAATGCGAGACCAAGGCAAAAACACAATTAAAAAGAAACCATGATAGTATATATATCTGAATATCACTATAATGACCTAGTAATACACCACATAATAGTGGATAAGAGTATATTGTTATGTGCAACTACACCACAGAAATGAATAGATTCATTATATATAGAACCACTGTATATTAACAACTGTATAAGTAAAATAAACCTATATACTATTAATACGGTGGAATCCAACATGAATGTACAAGTAACATAATGAATCAAAACTTTAAAAAATATCCAAAAAAAGAATAATAATATCTGAAACAAAATTAAAGATCCAATCATGGAAAAAACATGTGCATAAACCCTGTAAATGTAATACCAATGGTGAGCTGCAAGTAACCCAATCAAAATGAGAATGTCCCATTCTTCATAAAAATTGTAGTTATAAATGGTCATTGAGTCCTGGTGGAAATAACGCACCCAGAGTGATAATCCAGTATTTTTCCTTATGGTTTAAAATGCTGTGCCATCCATGAGGATTACTTCTATCACCGAAGATTCGGTCAATAACCATAAACATAAACTGGGCTTGCTGATGTTGCAATACATGACGATAAAGAGCGTTTGTTTCCTTCTTGTTCTTGATGTCACTTTGATGTTCATTGATACGAGTCCGAGTGGTCTCGAAGTCTGACCTACATAAAAAGCCAAACATCGGCAAGTGGCCAGATAGACCACCCAGTCACTACTACAATTACCAAAAATTTTGCAATCAAATACTTTGCTAGTATTGGAACTAGAGAACTGCTTGGATTTGCTGACCTGTTTACAAGAGCCACAATGACCACAGGGGAAAGTACCCAATCATTCATGCCCAGATATGGTAAGATGTTTGTATATGGCTCCCCCACTACCAAAATGTTTAAAGTGAGAAAACATGGAACCCAAAGTTTTTCCTTTCCTATATGAAAACCGGCATTCCTGCCCCAAAATTGTTCTAAGCTGTTAATTGGCCAATAAGACGTTCCAATGTCTATTCATAATATCCCTGCTAACACTACAATTCCTGCCATAGGATGTAACAAACCTAATGGTAGTATCAGGGGAATCCCCAGACCGTGTCTTATATTCAAGCAGTGTGTCCCTGTCCATTTCATCTGAATGAACCCATGCCCTGGAAACGTCTTGATATTTGTACCCTCTGTTGGCAAATCTACGACATAAATCACGACTAGCTCTATCATAGTCTGGTTGTGTAGAACTGAGGCACTTCATATGCATGAATTGTGATACCGGAATGTTTCTGATGATGTGGTGTGGATGCATACTAGAAGCATGTAATAATGTATTGTATTTGGGAAATACTCTAGTAGCCAAAGTATGGTCTTGATTTCTACAGATTGTAACATCCAGGAAATTGATGATTTCCAAATCATATGTCACTGTAAATTCAATGCCCCAGATGTTACCATTCAAATAATCAATAAATTCCTGCAAATACCCTGCATCCGCATGCAAAACCAACCAACAATCGTCTAGGTATCTATGCCATATATCCATTTCTACCAAGAAGATGTTGTGTGATGGATCGTAGATCATGCATTTCTCAAAGAATGCCATAAATAAATCAGCATATACAGGAGCAAAAGATGCACCCATAGCTGTGCCTTGCAGCTGCCAGTAACATTGTCCCTGAAAGTAAAAGTACATGTTCCGACATGTAAATAAGTAGGGTGTTAAATCCAGGTGAATACAACCCTGCTCTGTCCAACCAGTATTGTAATGCTTGTAATCCAGCCCAGTGTGGAATGCTGGTATACAAGGCTTTAACATTTAATGAACACATGATCCACCCAGGCTCCAATTGTGTATCCTCGATAGAGAATAACCATACCATTGCTATTATACAAGAATATTCACATCTGTGAGCAGTACAGAGGTATCAGACTGTTGTCACACTGCATGAACGTTCTGCAGAGGGTGACTGACAAATGAATATGTAAAGTAGTAGAAAGTAAGATTGAAGATGAATAGTTTGAATTCAGATCAGGATGCAACACAACTAACCCCATACTTGGAGTAAGACAGATAGTTGAAAAGAAGCTGGAGGTGAGAAGAGAGTCCAATTGGGCATTCATTCTTGGAGAAAACACATGACAAAGTCCTAAGAAAGCAGATTTGGGCAGCCCTGCAATAGTTAAAGAAACACTGGAAGGATTAGTGCAGGCTATGTACAAGGACCCTATGACACAAGTACAAACAGCGATCGGACTCACAGAGTTTCCCAGTGGTAGTGGGCATGCATCAGGGTTCAGCTCTGAACCCAGTGTAGTTTATACAGGTTATGGACTAATTACCAAACAGGTTGGAGGGGACAGATCAACCACGTTGTTGTATATAAATGATGTGGCATTACAGGCAGACTCTGAACAAGAACTAGAGCAAAATATAGGAGAATGGAATGCAAAAATAGAAAGCACAAGGGATGAAATTGAATACAGATAAGGCAGTTGCAATGGCAACACATGGGGGAAATTAAAAGAAGCTGAGAGTTGAGATAAAAGGGAAAATAGTGGAACAACTTAACAGCTTCAAATACATGGGAGGGGTGTTTGAGGAGAAAGAAAGTCTGAATGAGGAGGCCAAAGCTGAAATTAGAGGGGCCACAACAAAATGGCACAGAATGTCATGGGTAGTGTATTGCAGAAAAATGTCAAGGAAGCTGAAAAGTGATGTGTACAAAACATTAGTGAGTCCAGTAATACTGCATCGTACAGAAAAATGGGCAGCGATAGCAGAGCAGCTGAGGAAGCTAGAGGTGATGGACATGAAATGCATGAGATGGGTGGTGGGATTCACACTGTAGAGCAAACTAAGAAGTGAAGACATCAGAGGACAAAACCAATCAGTTCCATTTGCAGATTAGGACAAATAGATTACAGAGGTTTGGCACATGTGCAAGAAAGCTGAAGACAATCTGGTAAAGAAGATTTGGGGCAGAGAGAGCAGGGGCAAGAGAAAATGAAGGTGTCCAACAAAGAGATGGATCAATTGTGTCTGAGAAGACCTGTGACAGTCAGCCATTACTGTTGTAGAAAGTAGGAAAGTGGCACTTGAGAGAATGCAAAATATGATGCAACACCCAGACCTGATGTAGAAAATGAGAAAGAGAATAGATGATGATGATGATGGTGAATAAATAGCTCACCAAAGCATTAAGACTCCTTGCATAAGTAATGCACTTAATGAATAATTGTAAAAACTAACAACCTTCTTAATCATTCATTACTTTGATTTGCTTAGTGGACCTGTCCTTCTATGTGAAAATATGCCACATTTATTTCTCTGCTTATTGTATAGCATTTGCTTTAAGATGAATACATATAATTTGAAAAATGCATCACTGCCATTATGACTGGAAGCTTCTCTGTCTAATAAAACAGATTAATTATTCATGGAACCACAGAACATAGTTGCCATTAACGTCAAAGAAGCATGCTACACAGCTTATAAACACAAAACATTCCTCATATATTTTATTTCGCAAGTATGTTTTTTAATAAATAAAAAATAAATAGGCACTGTAATAGTTTACTATGTGTTCTACATTCAAGAATATTTCGCTGAAACAAGTTGGACCCATGAATACTCTCTCATTTTCACTTCTTTTAAGTCACCAAATTCACTGAGCCGCTTCATGGAAAATGTCTTATATCCAAGTAAATAAATGTTAGATATACATGTTCACAACAATTTATGTATAAAATTAGATATTTATATGATCTTGTACACAAAGCACATACCAGAATTTTTTTCCATGGCAAATTATCCAATATCTTCAAATGTATTAATGATACATTTCAATGAAAAGTATTTTTATTAACTAGAAGTATTGAAAAGGCTTAATTTTAAAAATCTATCGATTTTACTGCAGTGAGGCATAACCTATGACCTTTTAACAACGTATGCCTCATTTCTGTTTAATATTTGCCATCAGTATAAGTTAGTAACATGTAGTAAAACACAGTAAGTCATTTTCCTTCATAAATGATGCACCCATTTCGGAAATACAAGTAACCTTTCAAGCGAAAGTGAGCTATAGAGAGAAGAAACACCCTCATTTGAATAAGACTCGTTACTATATAAAAGTCATTCCAAAATCACACAAAAACATGAATATGTTTCAGCAGATTGAGATGCCACAGATGGAGCAATGACACATACAATCTGTAATTACAGGCTAACCTCAAGAGAAAGAATCTTGCTATGAAATCAGACACTTTAGAATTCTGTGGATGTTGCTCCTGAGGGCAATCATTTAGAGCTAAAAGAATCAATAACATACTTTAGCAGTTGTTATTTAAATAGATCTCGCTATCACAGGCAGGGAATAAAAATACCTCACTGGAGTATGCACTGCATACTGTAATTTTCTTGTAATTTTAAGAGACACTTTAGAACTTTAAGAAGTAATTTCCAATGACAATGTATTAAGAAAGACAGGGTTGCTAGGAGCATGCTGCAAGAAAACAGAAAGAATCTAACAGCTCTTCTGACTCTTGATTGCTGTATGAAAATGGACCATACAACAGAAACAAGCATATAATGGAGATATTACAAGATACCAGGGATAATTCAGTTGCTTGAAAATCAGAGCTGAATGGAAAATACACAAAACTATTAAAATCTTTTGAGCTGAATGTAGTTGGAAACATTTCAGCATAAACACCATTTGTGTAATTACACACCTTAATTTAAATAAATGTGTAAGCAACTATTGAAATTACAAATAATGTAAATGTGATTATTGAAACAATAACATCAAGTGCACAAAAATGTTGGTGGGTATACTAAGTCTGAGATATAATACCACAGATTATTTGTGATCTTGTGTGTGTGCATTTCTGTGTGTGTGTGTGTGTGTATGTATATATATATACATATATATATATATATATATATATATATATATATATATATATATATATATATATATGCATATATGCTCGACAACACGTTTTCTCGAGTCAGAAATGGCCGGGCACAGTTTCATGAAAGTGCTTTTTCACCGAAAAAGCACTTTCGCGAAACTCAAGTAAAAAAACCTAACAACATTAAAAAAAAAAAAAAACAGTAATCATATTTACACAGTGGGACAAGCCCCCTGCACCTCCCCATGTGGGGGTCTGTGTCCCCAACCCTTTCTTTATATTCTCGCTCTGAGATAGAACTACAGTGGGGAAAAGGGAATATTCTCTTGTTCCTACTGTGCCACAACCTCAGCAACAGACATTTCCATGTTTTTTTTTTTTTTTTTTTTTAATACAGTTTTGCAAAAGTGCTTTTTTCAGTGAAAAAGCACTTTTGCTAAACTGTGCTCAGCCGTTTCCAATTCATGGAAATGTGTAGTTGAGCATTAGTCCAAGACCCATATTTACACACACACACACACACACACACACACACACACACACACACACACACACAGACACACGTGGTAGTAAGTGAACACTCACTCCTTCCACACACCAGGGCAGTAAGAAGCCTTACTTCATAAAGAGAAAATATTTTTTTCTATCAGCCCGTAACCCAGTAAAACAACAGGCAGGGTAGTTGTTGCAATGATTTTATAATAATTACATAGCAGTAACTGAACTTGCATCAATTTATCAACAATGTTCAAACTTCATATTCACCAAGTAATCCAAAAGTAATTGTTAGCAAATAGAACTCATTGCCATGTAGCATGTCCCAGCACACCCCTGACTGGCTTGTCCAACCAAAATGCTCTTTGTGAAAGCCCCTCATCCTACCTGAGCCACGTGAAGCACCAAAAGATCAAGACTGCACCCAATGCCCAACTAGCCTACGAAAGAAAGGGAGAATTATAATGGGGTGCACTGGTAGTCGACCACCCAGTACGAGGGGGGCCCTATGGTACAATGACAGGGTGGGAGAGAGAAGTCACTGCTTTACTGGTGTGTGACTGCTGAGGAGATGAAAGGATGTCATGGGTTTGTGCCAAAGTGCTTTGTCACCAAAATGTTCTTTGAGTTTTGACATTGTCGGTTGCCTTTGCTAACTATTTTTAATAACAAAACCCACAATCATGAGTCTCATACTTACAACAGCGGCAAATGCATAATTTTTATGTAGTGTCAACATTACATATCTTTAATACAGTTCTTAAATTTCAGTGGCCCTATATAATGCACAGGCACTAACAAGTTCCCATCTAATAAACAATCAGTTAAGAACATTTAATGTTCAAGTTTGATAAAAATATTTAAAAAGACTATATTCAGATATTCAGAAACAGTCTACCTCACCTAAAAATAGAAGTCAATGTACTATGTAGCACATTTTTAGTGCTACTTAGAGAAGAGATTAGATGTCCATGGTGCAAGATGCCATTGGATAATGCTCCATTGTCAGCATTATTAGTGCTTTACAGTATACGACTCAGTGTGAGAAGTTAACAGTGTGTTCTGTCTGCAACACTAGTGCTTTAGAGTGTGAAACTGTTACAGTCAAGTGTCAAAAGGTTTGCCTTTTGGCAAACATACAAAAACTTTATTTTGATGTTGACAAACTGTGCAGTTGTGAAGCACTAAGTATTTCATACACATTGTTCTATTTAGTGAATACTGACATCTTATCTAGAAAGGAGACCATGATCTTATGTAGACCACCCCTGACAAAATGTCAAAGAGGTGTGTGTGCTTGGAAGGGAATGCTATGCTACATAAAGTGAAAAACTGGTATCTGAATGAAAATACACTCCAACATACAAAAACAAAGCTAAGAGCTGCAAACCACTTGACAATTTATTAAAACAAACAGATACACAAAAAGAAGAATGGAATGGTTTCATCTTTAGAGTGCTCTTTTTTCAAAGTTAAAAGTGTGAAGGCTTGAAGAATTTCAGTTGTCGGTAATATTGTAATCTCTCTGCCTTGGAATAAAAATGTGACCTGTGCATAAGATTTGTACTATGAAATTAAGTATACAACTGCAAATGTGTTGAGTATGTACATGGTCCTGACTAAAAAGGGCCAAAAGACCAGTCTGCATAACGGCTTAGCACACAAACACACACACACACACACACACACACACACACACACACACACACACACACACACACACACACACACACACACAAGTAAATAAACCTTCGCTTCCTTGAAGATATGGCATTCATGCTTGACTAATGGCCACCTTTTACTCACTCTCTGAAGACACACACTGCTAATACATGAATAAAAAAAAAGTCATAAGGGCAGAACTAGTTCTACATTGCAAATACAGAATACCAAACACAGGGCAAGATTGCAAAAAAGAGTTGCTCTCAATTTAAGTCTTTTCCTGGATTTCAAAAGACCTGCTTTTAGTTTAAGGGACTAACTTCAGTGCAAGGCCCATCTATAATCAGGCTTACTACAGGGATGAGATTTCAAAACACCTGCTCTCAGTGTAAGTGGTCACTCACACAGAGCAAGTCTTTTGGTATTGGGGCCATTGTCAGTTGACACCAGTAACACTGAAAAAATATGGTAGGTATCTATCTATAACAGGAATGCTTTTAATCAATCCTTTTAAATAAACACTCTCACTAAATCACAACTAAATTGGTGACATGGATATTCATAAATTATTATGAAAGAGAGCAAACTACAATAAGATTTTTTTCGTGCACTATTAATGTTTCCTTTTTAACAACTGTAATTCACTCAGACGTTGCATAAATTCCATCCTTTCCTTAAACCTCATCCCTTCTCCTGAGCATTATTCTGCATGTATCATTACCACAGATTTCATTTACTTCTGTATAATTTTTCTCCTTCCATTTTCTGAAGATCCAACCTTCGGTTCCTTTCTTGTTCACAATATTAAGTACTTCAGTAAGAACTGGTTTAAATTTTGATTTCTGTTTTCTAATAATTTCTTTTTTGGCAGCCAATTGCATTATACTTTGTAAGGCCTTACTGTTAATACCTTATACTTTGTAAAGCCTTGTAAGGCAATTCAGAGGCCTGTTCCAGCTCAAACAAATCATTTCCTTAGTTACAATGATTTGTTGCATACCTGGGAGTCATACAGATGTCTTTACATTGTTCCTTGGTAAATTGCCTTTCCAATTTATCTTCCCAGTCTTTTTCTAACGTCCCCTGTAGTTGTCATGCAACATGTTATATCCCTACTTATTATCACTCTTGTGACAGATACTTCTGTCTTAGGCACAACGAAAAACTCTACCATAGCTGGCTTTCACTTGGGACTCTCCATACCTTTACTCTTTGCCTATATTCTATTAGCAGACCCTGGTATGGAAGCCAGTTTTTTAATCTGCAGTTCAAACTTCTGATTGGTCTCATGTCATTCAGTAAACTTTCTTTCCCTAGGTTTTTGTACCCAGTACCTTGTTATCTTTGTTAATTTTCTCCAACTCCCTCTTGTTTATTTTCTGTACACTTACTTGCAGTAATCTCTGTTGGTGAAACGTCCTTTCTCCATTCCCATATCGGATTACTTTTTAGAATAATTTGAGCTATTTTACAAATATAATGTTCTGTATGGTTATTATTCTTGTGTCCACTATGACAACTGACCTCCTCAGAATAAAAGCTGTCACTGCATCTCTGTGGACAGAGCAGACTTTAAAGCCATTGCAAGTCTCTCATTCTCTAAAAGTCACAAATGGGTGCTTAGTCATAGAGTCTTACTTAATAAAACCCAGACTAATATTTCCAGCTAACAGATGACTTTTTAAGCAATTAAATAAAAAAATATATATCGATGCCAGATGTTTTAAGGAAAGTGACAGGCCAGCATTAAGACACTGGAGATACCACCTTTCTATTTCATGTGAGGCTCAGGTTCGACTCACACAACTGATATAGATTGAACTTTTTCATTTTCATAGAAGACAAACTATGGCACATAGTATCCTGCAAAGCAGCTAAAGCATTAAACTGTCTAATATATCTGAAGTAAACTGATAGCACATTTGTGACAACTGTAGTACTGGAATGTTTTAGTTAAATCTTATTCAGTGAATTTTAAATGCAAGACATACAGCAGTACTGTCAGAACTAGATATGCACTCATTATGAAAGTCCAATATCTGATTTGTCAAACCACAAAAGATTTATAAGAAAATGCATATTTTCAAATAAATATTTATTAGAGTACCTGCAAAATGAAAGAATTTAAAATGTTTTTGTTAAGTGGCAGATGATCATATTTATTCACTTAAAGTTATTTTGCAGCTGTCTTAGACTTTTGGCATTCCCTTGGCACCTGGTCTCTTAATTAAGCTGTCACTTAATCCCTTTATAGTGAAACATGAATCACAATTTGGAACTACGTCTTTAAACACCCTGAGCTGAAATTTAAATCACAATTTGCAATTGATACTTTAAATGCCATCAGTTTCATGCCAAGGCTACAGAAAAGCCATCTCTATGACAGTAATCATAATCCCTTGTATTTCAGTTATTTCATTGCTGTTTTATATGAAGAGGTACAGTGCAGTGTAGTCTCTTCTTAATACTGTCAATCTCCAAAGAATGTGCACATTGGTTCTTGTCTTCCACTTGTAGTTCTTGTCATGATACTGTCCTTGTCCTCTTTTCATCAGTCCTGTCTTTGGATGAAGTGATACAATGCAGCTCATTTCAAAGCATGTATTTAAACAGCAGAGTGGCTGCTCTGACTCTAAAAGTAAGACTACTGGATGCTCCATACACTCTGCAAAATTTTGCTTTGCATTTACAGGCTTTACTAACTCACTTGCAATAAAGTATTCCACTAGCCTACAGGTCTGTGACAGTGACTTTGGGTTGATTAATTCCTTGCTCTTACACAAGTCTTTTAAAGCAGTTTTCATTGCTGCCATCCCAAGAGTAGCAAACATGTTACTGTGTTACTGAAAACACTGCAAGTGAGAATGTGAGAGGTGTGAGTTCTACCACAGAAAATATCAGAAAGCAACCAACAGCAACTAATAGATATTTGTTTACTATACTCTATACCACAGAATAAAGTTCAGAACCTGGTCTGTATTTCTCTTGGGCAGGCAGGCAGGCATGTGTTATTTGAACAGGCAGTTTTGCATTGGATCAGTGTGACAAATGGTCTGTTTTTGTTCCGAGCTTATTCACAGTTGCTTCATTTTTTTTCTTAACTTGGCATTTTTATATTGTGTGTGTAGACACTTCTTCCATGTCTTCTGTGTTCTGCCTCTATAGGGTAAACAACTATTAACTACCCAAATGTATTTTCTGCCAGACTATAACTTAACTGATTGATTTTTTTCCCTTCTGGTACATGACAATTATGTTCAATACTCTGCCCTTTATCTTTAATTGGTCAAGCTCTTTCGGTTACTCTCTCCCTTGGCGTTCTTCAGTTCTTATTTCGACATTAGTTGATGAAAATTTTCACTAATAAATATGTATCTCTCAACCTTTTTATTTTTTTTCTTTAATTAGCTGCATCTGATTATAGCTTTGGTCTGCCATTCTCTAGTGCTTGTATTATGCATTTGTTTTTGGATTGATGCATACCTATCCTTAGGTTGAACACAATACTGTATCACGATATATTTCTCCAACACAACTGTACTATTGTATGTCTTTTTATTCTACCTGCTTTGCTCAGTTTCTTTTTCATCATTAGCTCTTACCTCTCTGCGTTTAGCTGAAGAGCTACCTTTTCTGTGTATCACTTATTTTCTTTTTACCGAATATCTGCAAAGTTAAAAATTTGTACAAGTTCTTATGAGATTCTTTTACTGTATTCTTTCTTCTCCTTCAACTAGTATATAACTGCATTATCTGCCACAATTTTTCATAAAGGCTATTGCCTTAGTACAACATATGTCTGGACTAATTCTGTCTGTTTGGTGCTTTTCTGCTTAAACAGGATCATAGGAGGTTACTTTGCTAATGGCCCTGGGGCCCTTACAAACCTAGCCAAGAGTTTATCCCCCCAAAAGAAAACCTCAGTCAGCACCTGTCACCCCTGTCTATGAGGGACACAGGCGGAACCCCTGGGACAAATTTGTGGTTTCCCATCCACTCAAAGTTGCGCTTCAAGAGGGTCAGCAAGGTACTCTGTTAGACGTGTATGGGAAGTCTATTCCAGAGAAGTGCAGCCTCTGGGAGACAAGGCTGCCTCTCCAGCAGGTTTTGTTGATATCACATATTAGATTTAGGCCTTTCAAGTGGGTAATGCAAGAGGAGTTAAACTTACAGATATAGAGCAACACTAGTAGGGCAGGGTTTGAGATTGCCTTGTAGGCAAGACACAGATCACCTCTGAGTAATTTGTATGATACCAAATAGAGCAAAAGTAATTTGAGCCTGTCTGCATAGAACAGGTGTTGTAGGCCATGGATTCTCTGTGAGGTATTTCTGTGGCCTTTCCAGTTGCAACAGATGTTTGGAGAGGTACATACCAAATGGGCATTGTACTCAGTTAGTGGCCTAATGAGGGAGTAGTATAGAGAGGTAATAACCACCTTCTTTCTGGTTGCAATCCCTTTACTTATGAGATGAACCAAGTAAAAGACTTTTCTGACCACTGCCGCTACATGATGATCGAATGTGGGATTGTTGTTAACCTGAGTACTCAGGTCTCTCACCACAGATTGTATACTTAGGGGGTTGGCATTGACGTGGTAATCAGTAGGGGCCATGTTTTTGCTGAATGGTATGATAATACATTTTGTTGCATTTAACTTAAGGCCATGAATTTGGCAGCAGTCATTTGTTGCTGTGAGACACTCTTGCAATATATGTTAACATCATTTGGGGAGTCAATGACAGCACCACAAACTTGGTCAGCCACAGTCCTTTTCTCTTTGCCTGGACCTCTGCCAAACAGTAGATGTCCCAGGACAGATCCCTGGGGAACACCACTAGAGACAGGTCTGTTGTCAGAGGTGGAGTTACCTATTCTGACCCCGTGGGTACTATTGGTGTGCCAGTTGGCCAACCACATGATGAGATAGGGATTTATGCCAAGTTGTGTTAGCTTTTCAATGATGCCTGAGTTGGGGATTGTGTCAAAGACTTTAGAAAGTCAAGGTAAGCTGTATGTACAGACTTTCCCTCATGCAGGGCCTTGGTGACAGTCTCAAAGAAGTCAGCCAGGATCAACAGGCAAGATCTGCCCTTGATGAATCTGAAATGGGTGGGGGGGGGGGGTCAAGTGCTTGGAGATTGCCAATGTCCTTTTTTTATGAGATCCATAATAATATGCTCCATGGCTTTACAGATCAGGCTTGTTAAGTTAATGGGGTAATAGTTACCAGGGTCAGTAATGGCACCACCTTTCTGCAAGGGGATGATAATGGCAGTTCTCCACTCTGCTGGAATGAAGCCTGTAATTAGGCTGTGGTTGAATGGGGTGCTCAGTGGTGAGGCTAGTTCTTGATGGAGATGTTGCAAAATACAGCCTGGGATACTATCAGGTCCCATGGAAGCTGTGTTCTTTGCCATGGATAGGGCCTTTAACACTTGATCTATGGAGATGTGATGTGTGGGACAAGTATCAGGGATGTTGAATGGGCCCTTGGGGGGACAGGGGGTGAAGTTAGTGCTGAAGCTATCTGCTAGCAGGTTGGCTAAGTCAACAGAATCACTGCAAGTGGTACAGTTAAGTACTAATTCAGAACAAACCTGGACTTTGCCTTGGAGGTTCCTGACATAGCTGAAGAAAGCTTTGTGGTTTCCCTTTGTTTCTGAGGCTAGTTTCAATTCATAATTGGCTTTGGAGATTTTCACTAGTGATCTAATTTGCTGGTTGAGGCTAAGGAGGGAGTTTTTCCAATTTGAAATTTGTTCTCTTTTACCCTTGGACAACAGTTTCTTCCTTTTGTTTTAATGTCTGTTGATAGAGGATGTCCACTAGACAGGTTTGCATTTCCTTGAAGAGCAGGGTTTAGTTCTGTAGCGTATGGCTGAGTCCTTGCTGTTGTACAGTTGCTTGTATACCATATGATGTACTGTTCAGCATAGTTGTTTGCATTTTCTGAAGGGGGTGGTGGAGTGAAGCTACTGATAACCCTCCCCTTAGGAAGTTGTAGTCAGCTTTTGAGAAGTTTTTAGCCTGGTTACGGCTGGGGGGGTGGGGTGAGTGGGATAGAAACTTCGAATGATACAGACCGATGAAATGATCTCACCAAGGAACAACATACTATGGGAGTGGTGCAACAGTCACCCATGTTGGTGAGAACTAGGTCCGCAATGTTGTCTTCCCTTGTGGGGGATGAGGCAAGCTGGTCTAATGCATTAGAACTGATGAAGTCAAGGAATCGTAGGGTGAGTGCATTAGTGCAAGAGTAGTTCACCCATTCTATGATGGAGTAGTAGAAGTCTCCAAGGTTCAGGGTGTTAGGGGGTACCTTGATGGAGTCAAGGAGGTCCAGGTAGGAGGAGTGGGTGCCTGAGTCATGGAAGGGGGGTATATAGCTGGCTATAACTTGGATGGGTGTCTTGTCAACTGTCAGTTGCAGCCAGAGTAGTTCCAGTGAGTCATGCTGGCAAATAAGTTTGAAGGTGTGCTTGTTTTTAAAGAAGATAGAGACTCCGCCACCCTTAGTCTTCCTGATCTCATTTTGGTGTCAGAATGTGTTGACTGAGGTATAGCCTGGTAAGGCAGAGGTGCTCTCCGCAGCCCTGAACCAAGTTTCCATGACCGCATAGATGTTTGCATTTTCCAGTGTGAGGAGAGCCTCCAGTGAGTGAATTTTCAGGTTAAAGCTCCTAGCATTAAGCAGCATGGCCTTCAATTTGCTGTTTGACAGATCTTTTATGTTGGGAGATTTGTCTTTGGGACATTACATACAAAAGGCTCAATGGGGGAGGCAAGAGCCTTGGCCAGGACCTGGAATCCCAGGAGTGATGGATAGAGGTCATCTCTGGCAAAGCATCGAGGCCTGTCAACTATGACATCCCAGTCAGACAGATACTGGACCCCCTTGGAATAACACCAGAAACTTAACCAATTGTTGAAGTCAATTACTTTTTGTTGGTATTGTGGTATCATTCTTGGTGAAGGTAGAACATGTGCCCGGGACACATACTAAGAGCTACAACATGTCTCTCTCATACAGTCCAGGGAGGTATGTCTCAAGTCATTCACACCAACATGGACAATGACAGAGTCATACTTGTATCTGTTGTGGAGAGACTTAAGTGTTGCGTGATGTGGTGGATTCTGGTACCTGACAGACAACTGACAGTGACCTTCTCCTTGCCGAGCCTGGCAAGGGGGACATCAGTGTATCTCACAATTGAGTCACCAAAGACCAGTACATTTGGTTTATTGTTATGCCTTATGGGCTTGTGTTGGTTTATTGTTATGCCTTATGGCCTGCGTTTGTGAGACACTGATGCAACATCTGTTGTGTGTAATGTGTTTAGTGCTGTGGGTGGAAAGTTTGTGTGTTTTGTAGGTCTCTGCTGTTTAGGCAAGATTTTATTGAGAACCTCTGCATAGATGTGTGTGTGTGTGTGTGTGCTGTGCTTGGCTATGTGATGTGGATGGTGTGGTGTTTGTGCTGGCAATCTCCTCTTTGTCAGGAGTACTGACTGTGGCACAAGTGAGCATAGATTCCAGGTTATTGATATAGAGGCATTTCTTGCAGGTAGAGGAATTATGTGGAAGGAGAAGAGGGCTGTCAGTGAACATTAGGCAGTTGCTACAATGTCTCAGTATACCCATGTTGACCAAACACCATAGCTCACATTTTCTGAAATCAAAACTGCTCTGCTGTTTCTAGATAGGTTCATATACAAATAATAAGCTAGCTTTCCTTATGGCGATTTTCCCTTTTTGTGTTCAAAATAACCAATCCCATTTGGCTATAGATTGGCCTTACCCATCCCATAGTGAATAATTATACATTTTCCTTAATGAGAATAACTGGGATCATACCATAGATAATTTGAGGGGACCCATGCAGGGAATAAAGCATTTAGGAGCTGTCTCCATCCATTAGTAGTACAGGGGTCAGTCCTGGGGCAAAATTTCTGTTTCCCATCCATATATCTAAATTGTGCTTGAATATTGACAGGGATGAACTTTGTTTTATGTGGATAGGAAGTCTGTTCCACAGCAGCAACATCCTCTGCAGTATATACATGTCCCATCAAGCTATTCTATTGATGTTGCAGAAGAGGTTTAGATCCCTAGACAAAGTATTTTTAATGCCATTTGACTTACTGATGTGCAGTGAATCTATCAGTAATGGGTCATAGGATGCCTTAGACACCAGACACAGAACAGTTCTTAACAGTCTGTAGGATACAGAGTACATTAACAGGGCTTTAAATCAGTCCATATAAGATATGGTGCTTATGTCTTGTGTACTTTTAGTAAGGTATCTCTGTGGGAGATCCACTTGTCACATGGTTGGACAGATACATGGCAATGAGGGCATTATTTTCAATGGCTGGCTTAATGAGTGCTAGGTAAAAGTGGGCAATGACTTCCCTACATCTAAACACAATCCCCACATTTATAAGCTATGCAGTATAGTAAAAATGTAGGCCATTGTCCACAAATCTCAAACTAGGTCAACTCTTAGGTGTATATGGTCAATGCGATACTTTCCTAGGGCAGATGACTTCCCTGAAGAATATGATAATACATTTTTGGCATTTAATTTCATCCATGATTTTGAAACCATTTATTTATTTGGGACAGATCTTCCTGCAGAATGACTTAGTAATTTGGGGATTCAATGGGTGCTCCTAGCCAGAGCCCTTTGGTATTTGTTTTTAGTTCATAAAAGTAGATGCCATACAGGAGAGCTCCCAGTACAGAGTCCTGGGACACTCCACTGGTGACTGTATTTTTTGTGGACACATTTTGTCTGACACATATGAGAAAATATCATCCGATTCATGTTCAGCTGTCTCCACCTGATCTTCTCCTGTGTGCACCAAATAAAACCCTTGCTGTATTAGCATTTAAGCTTAATGCTTTGGCATTATACTGAAATTTAGCTACCCATTTTCTCTTATGCAAGCTTACAGTTTCTGTATTACAGTTTATTTCAAATATTGGTAAGCTAGTTATTTCCACCAAAAATGTACACATTTGCTGGGTGGTTAAAAATAAAACTTTTCTGAATAATTGTTATCATGTTACAAGCCTTTCTCAATGTGGTCTCTTTTTGTGACTTTTTTTATACATTTTCTCATAATCTGCTCCCTTTTTGTGGCACTTAGTTTATAAATCTTTATAAAATCCACTTAGCTACTTAACCAGAAATTCTTCCCTAGTTTGGCACCTATGTCTGTAATAGACAGAGGTAACCTGTAAATGGTTAATCTCCCAGGCCCATGCTTATACTTTTCAAGGGTATCAGAACTTGTCAGAGATTTGGGATCCATGGCTAGGCTTAAAAAGGCCCTTGTGGTCATTAGCCTAGTAAACACCTCTGAACAGGCTCACATTTTCCCAATATTCCCACTGCTTTCCTAGTTCATTGTAAGGGAAGCAATGTAAACATTTCTGCAGTTCTGCGACATTCTAGTGGATACAGATGCATTCAGATATTTCCCACTTGCAGGGTCACTGTCAGAATAAACAAAGCAGACAACAAAAGAGCTCAGCAGATATCCATATTTTGCAAATGCACAAAATGATTTATTACCAGTTAATATATAACGTGGTGAGCATCACTCCCTCCACTTCGGCTGTTATGGTCAGTCTACTTATTTTTTTTATCCCAACCTCATATTCACATTGTATGATTAAAGCTGAAATAGCTATTTTAAAACAAATAAAGAAAACATCTTTAATATAAGTAGATACATACAGGTACCATGTAAAACAAAAATAAACTAATAGCCATAGGTATTTTATACATCTCTACAAGATCCTCCTCATTTTACTATTAATGCTTAACCCTGGAATATTAATCTGCAAAATTAAAGGATAATACAAACTACCCAACTTTTATGATGCGACTTTCACAAAATTCAAATGAAAGTATTAACGTCCGTAAATATTTATCTATAATTACACAAAACACTATCCAAGTAAAAAGTGCCATATGGACTACATGCTAAAAGGTACTAATAAGATTTAAATATACTGGAGACATACTAATTGTCCAAAGCTCCACAACATCAACAAATAGCAATGCATCTACAGATGCATGCTGGAGATACATAACCCATCTCAGGGCCTGCTCCAAAAAGCAACTAATCATCTTACCACCACAAACCTGAACAAATACAATAGTCTCCAGACAGTAAATGTCAGCTTAAATAGCATAAACAGCAAATGGTACATGCAAGAAGCATATACCACCACCCCAATGGATTTATTTTCTGAAACACAGTTCTCCCTAGCACATAAATGAATAGTGGCATTTTGTCTGTGATAACCACCCTAATGGAGAAAAACTTGTGAAGGTTAATGTGTATGATTAGAGAAATCCCCAACATAAAATCCATACAAAGAGATGGTTACAGCACAGCAAATATTCACAAATGCAGTTGTTCAATCACCTACATCCCTACTAATGTTAATATCAAAATTTATATAGCAACTATCTATATACCTTCCTCTAAATGCCAAGTGCAATACATTAGTACATCAATTTATGATGGCCTCTATACCCCAAGCCAGTAATCAAGGAGCCTCAATCCTCACCACCGACACCTGTGAGAGACGGTCCCTAAAAACAGGAATGGACTTGCAGAGTATTTTCAAATGCAGCTCTCTGCATTAAGCACAATTTCCCCCAAGTGCACACAGGGAACACAATCCAGACCTGGAACTGGACTCTCTGTCTCTCCAGATCCCAAGCAAGATGCACTTTGGAGTACTGTCTTCCAATTCCAAGTAGCCAACACACCTACACCTGGGTATTTGATTTTCACACACTCAGTCACAACTGGGAAAAGCTGGTACAGATTTACTAGCTATACTTCTGCCCAGACTATGAGGTAATCATATTGCCACTAGTCAAACACACTCGGGTTCTTACAAGGGTATCCAATTATACTGAGTAAAATCAATACTAATATAAATGGTAGAGTGTAAGCAAAGCTTTATGGAGTGGCCAAGGTCACTAATATAAGCACAAATACTCTAAGATGTTAACAGTAATCCCTAAAAGACCAAGCACAATGAAAGGTATAAAAATATTCAACAATAAATAATAAAATAGAAAACATGAGAATAATAAATATCCAAGTACAATAAACACTAGAGTTTCAGGCACAGGAGAAATAAAAATAACACAGTTGGAACAGATTTATACCATCGCAGAAAAGAAAATACTTAACTTATTTCACTGTATTTCCTGTCTATAGAATAACTGTTCCCTAGCTAACTTAATACAGGAAGGCAAGATAGGATGCTGAGATGCTTACTTCCACAAGGAAAGGTGATGAGCTTCTAACTAAACTGAACTGAGCTGGGATATCTGACATAGATCTTTATATGAGGTTCCAAAGAAAACAAAACAAAAAAAAAAAAAAAAAAAACTGCTGTGAAAGTTCCATCCTCTCAGTGTGGTTGTAGAATGACATCACATTTGATCACCTGACTCTGATATAATACGCACTCAGAGCTTTACTAAGATCTGTTGCAGTATCTGAAAGCTATAGAACAATTTCAAACACTTCCACTTTTCCCTTCCAGAATTCTTTAACATAAACATTTAATCAGTTATAATAACGCTGTTGATACATTTTTAACACAAGCCAATGTACAAATCAGTGTGACAAAATTATATACAGAACCCCAGTCAACTATGCTAGCATATGTTACACATGCATTGTCCTATTCTCCCTGGCATAAATGGCAATACCTGACATTTTCACACAATTAAATCAACCAGCATAGTGGGGAGAAAAATCTTATAGGAGAAGAGTCTTGTCACAACTGATATGGACCAAGCAAAATCATGGGTATACACATCTGACATGTTACTCAAGCTATCAAATGCACACAGTTATACCCAATTGAAAATAATGACATATTGCTATATATAATATAATCAAAAACTACCAGAGAACTGTAAGCAAATAATTGTATCGCCACACCATGACTACTCACTTGTACTGTCCAAATGGTCCATAAATTCTCCTAAAATACCACATTATCTGACGTGCATATACTTTCCTGCCACCAAAGAAAACATACTCAAAGTAAAGTTGAGCTTCAGTGACAGCACTCCAGTACTAGTTGGCAAAAAAGCATACCATCATACGTTCCTCAATATGTAACTTTCTCATCACTATCCAAAATAGGCTATTTCCACTTAGGAAATTAATAAAAGACTAACAGAGCCAATGGGTTACATCAGGAGTTGAAAAAAAGACTAACAGAGCCAATGGGTTACATCAGGAGCTGAAAAAGAAAGACAGCATGTCAAGTTTGGCAAAAGACTGCCCTCATCTTTAACAGCATATTTAAACAACTAAAAGACAAAATGTAGACTAGTGATTAGTGCAGCTAAATTTAAATATGTAGGGAAAAATCTAACACAACTAGGATGCCTTAAGCTTTCCTAGAGCATGTTTATAATATAACATTTATGACCAGCATCATCTCCAAGTACAGATATATACAAATAAATCCCTTATTGAAGAATACAACTGACCCAATAAGTCACTACACTTAAATATCAAACCTATCTTTGCTTTCTAATCTTCTAAAGGGAGAAAAAAAAAAACAATATGGGCAAATCACAAAGTATACTGATAACTGCAATGTACTGGCTGACAATCAACCCAGTTTTTGAACTACTTAAAAACACAACCGTGGCAGTTAACTGAGCTGCAAATCAAAATTGCAAAAATGTGAAAAATGGCCACATAGCAGGAATAGTTTTCATTTCCCTAATAAGAACAGTGCAAACCATTAATTATTTTCTACTACCCTTCACATTTGCTAACACAAATTTTGGTGAGTAGGTAGTCAAATAGTTGACATAGGATCAAACCAAAAGGACCATAAAACCAATTTGTGCCAAGTCTTCATATGAAAATTGCTACAACTGCATTGCTCAGTGATTAATTTTTGATCCTCTACTGTTTTCTCTATTCAGAAACAGCCTATCAAAAAAACTCACCAAAATAAACACTGCATTTTATAAATGATGCAAAATCTCAACCTTCCAAAAAAAATTAAAGACTTTTTAAAGTATCATTTATAAAACTGCCTTTAAACTACACTGGTGTTTGCTATTTAAATGGAAAATTGCTTAACAACTGCACTAAGTTAGCAGTTGTTTTGATAATAACTAAATCTAGTCATCTATCTCACTGTTAAATATAAATGTAGAATTTATTATTATTCCACCGGGGGGAACAGAAAGTTTACCCCCACGGTTTACTTCAATGGCTCTGCTGGACAGAAGCACATGGAAGTAATCTAAGGGGGTGGCAAAAGCCAACCCATTCTGGCCAGGCTTATAAATGCCTTTGGGCAGATAGCCTAGTACCCACCTATGAACCTAAAGATCAGAATGTAACATGTATCCTACATACAGGATTAGTGACATGGAAGCTCATACAGTGGTTACAATTCTACAAGTTCATAAGTACTCTATATATAAAGCACATAGGCTCACATACTGTATGTATGTTTGCATGAGTTTTATCTAGGTATTATGGTTTCCCTTATTTGCTGAAAAACATGCTAGTTGATTGGCTACTCAACTATTTGAACACAATGGACTTAGCCTGGCCTTTGTGGCCTTGATAATTATACAAAAGGGTCCATGTTAACCAGTTCACTTACACAATTAACAAACAGCTCAATTAAAACATATTTTAATTTGATCTCTGTAAAGCAGTGTTCACAAATTTGTTGCGGATAAAAACAAAGTCAACCTACTTTTGAAAGATTTAC
Organism: Protopterus annectens; assembly: GCF_019279795.1. Classification (NCBI taxonomy): domain Eukaryota; kingdom Metazoa; phylum Chordata; order Ceratodontiformes; family Protopteridae; genus Protopterus; species Protopterus annectens. Next base: position 520,016,637 of record NC_056749.1, read on the forward strand.
CACAAATACTAGCAACTGCTTTAAAACTATTATTTGAATGAATTAAAGGATCCTGAGAAAGTTACTCAAAGTGTTTAGCTATTATTCTTAATAAAAAATAAATTATGCTGCTTTCAGAAACACAATTTCCTTTAGCTGGATTAAGGCACCCTTTAATTACTATTGTGGTCAAGGATGCTATACTTTGCTCTGCTGAGTAACTATGCATTTCAGTATCACTGCGGCAGTATCACAACAGACTCGAGGATAACTGATCTTAAATAATTTAATTACAAAAAGATCACAAGGAAGTACATTGAACATCCTCTTTTAATAACAATTAGAAATTATATAACTTTCTAACAATCATAAATTTATGAAGTAGAATTAATACAGCATCCAAAGGCCTGCAATGCTTTAGTTTGCATGTATGAATGAAAAGTGTATTAAAGTATACAAATAACAGCATCACATGATGTGCAATGTGTAAGGCCAAATAAACATTCAGCTATGTAGATCCAGCACAAGACAGCCATCAAGGAGAGCTGATTTTATGGCCTTCAAATAAAATAGTGATTATGTTGAATTAATAAAGGACATCTGGTCTGGATATAAAAGAGAAATTGCCCTGCTTTTACAACTGTTTGTTTAGGAAACTAACCAGCACAAGTGACTGTTATAGTCACTCAGCCATGCAAAGTACACTTTCAACTGTGTAGAATTAATCACCAGAGAACATTAAAGGTGTTATACAATACTGTACTTTTTTCCTTGTAGGGCTATGAAACCCTTTTATTTTATTTATTTATTTATTTGGAGTTTGTTTGCCAGGATGGTAAACTGGGCCATGAGGAGCCAGTTTTCAATGGAGTCATGGGAAGAAAAGCTCCAGAAAAGTACAAAATGAGAGATACACATAGGAATACAAGTTACAGATTCAAACATAAGATATACAAAGTATACATATAAGAAAGCCTGATAAAGTAACAGATCATAGTATTACAATGCCAAAAGAAAAAAAAAACTTGACATAACACAGTGAAATTATTTAGTAAAATTAAAGGATTACGACTACTTGAGAACAGAATGCACATTAAATTATTTGGAAAAAAAGATTGCAAGTCAGATAATGGGACTATAGGCTGATTCTTCTTTTTCATTTCAAAACATGCCTCATCCCTTCATCACTTTTCATTGGTTCTTAGGTGTATACTAGGGTAATGACCACTGGGGCCTTTATTAGCCTAATCAAGCATCCCACTTGTATCTTTCAAGTTTATGTGCTGTGGAAGTTATTTTAAGGAGTATATGGAATGACTTAAACAGACTGCCCAAGTCCATTACAGACATGGGTGCCAACTCCAAGATCACACTACAGTAGGGAAAAGGGTAAATTGCCCAGTCCTGACTGTACAGTGATTTCCACTCAAGAGCTTAGAGTTTTCGAAAACTCGATATATCAATTTTGAGTTTCTGAAAACTCGAACTTCTGATAGGGACCCATACATACATACATACATACATACACACACACACACACACACACACACACACACACACACACACATATATATATATATATATAAAATATTTTTTTTGGTAGCATACACTAGCTTTTTAGCTAGATAAATTGGGTTTTATCTGGGCTCCATAAATTCTTGCCTGGGGTAAAACTGAAGGGAGGTCAATAGTTATATTGCATGTATTAGTAGGACACTTAGTTGGGCAAATTTCTCAGTGTACATTACAGTAGGGAATTTAGGGCAACAGGCCTCAGTTTGCAAGGTTGCCCCTTTCTGCCATTTTTTTCTTTCTTCGGTCAAAGGGGAAGGTAAGGAAGAGCAGTATCACATAATCCTCTGGAAGTTTTAATGGGTTTATGAGTGAGTGGAATGGAGTCCCAACTGATAAATATGGCAGTTTAATTACACCTGCAGGTGAGCAGTAGTGAACGCATTTGTCAGTTGTGCAGTTGCATTTGCAGATGAGCAGTGATGGATGCATCTGCCAGTTGTAGTGTACTTGAGCATTTCATTTGTACAGGTTTGAAGTTTATGTAATGTATCAACGATAATGCTGGTTGCATAGCAGTCTGGTGTGACTTTTTGTCTCGGCGGGGTTATCAAAACTATGACAAAAAATAAGCATACTCAGCAAAAATTATGTGGGGTGTCTCTGTTTCTGAATTAGACTCACAAAAGTTTCTTCTCTGTAAATAGAATGTAATGAAAGGAAAGTTAGATGTACTTCTAACATAGAAATGAAATGGATCTCAAGCTACATGCCCTCCCCCAAATTATTTCTATCTTACCCTGAATTATCTACAAGCTTTCAAGACTGATATGTCTTTAAATATAGATAATCCTTCTAAATATGAATGTTCTGAAAGTAAATAAATGCATCTAAAATTGCAATGCTCTTTTTCTTCAGTTTTCAAAATAATCCTTAGTTTAATGTGAACATTTTCAGAATCATTGACTGTGATAAGTCCCCATGTTCCAATAGTTGGGATAGGCTACTTTTAAATGTTTCAGACTCTTTATTCCATAGCACGCTTGACTGGAGAAAATGAATGGTTATGAATTTAATAACCTTGGGACACTTTGGTATCTCTCTTGGGTCTTGAACTGTTAGCACATTGGTTTATCTGTAGTTTTTCTGACACAACAATGCATGCATGGTCATTTCTTTCCTTCCTGTCAGAGTGTTCTGTTGCTTAATGTTATAGAAACACATTTCGATATTTGTAGCAGAAATAGATGGTGCATGGGGACTTCTCACAGTCAGATGATTCTTAAAATGTTCACATATAACTAATCATCATTTTGATACCCGAGGGAGGAACAAAAGAATATATGACATCACTGACTATGAGGGAGACAACTTTGTTAGTAATCAGCACTGATCTATTATATTTTCCCTCTCAAATATAGTTCTAACTAAATTTAAGTAAATTAATGCTTCTAGTGTTATAGGGTCTTTAGACTGGTAAGGACCTGCACTATTAATCAGCACTATAGATTTTATGAAGGAAGAATGCACAATGAAAAATATATCACATGTTTTGGTAGGAAGTGTAATTATTTAGCACCTCTGGTATATTTAAAAAAATAATAATGATCTAGTATCATGTAAAGGAAACTTGGACAAGGCATTTTGTCTCCCGATATGAAGGCTAAAAGATATACCAGTCCAAATGAATACAGGAATCTGAAATGATGTATTACAAAGAAAAAGTAAAATTGCAATCATATGGAATGTAAATAATATTAGAGAGCCTTCTGTCAACCTCACCACAGGTTAAAAAAAAAAAAAAAACAAACACACATGCATACACACAAAAGTGGCACTATAAGGTATGTATAAAATATTAAATTAATTAGTCAAGACTACAGGGTGGCACTGATGTGTTTTCACATGGAAAATGAAGAAGGAAGTGCGATTTCTGATAATTCAGAGCATATGCAGCCCTACATTAGCCAAACAAAGAGATCTTTGGGGCTTAAAGTCATTTCATATACTTCATGATGTGTTCTCTTATTATAAATTTCATTGAAGATCTTATTTTCTTATGCTGTTTATGTTGTACTGATATATCAGAGGAGAGGAGAGGGTACAATCTTCTACGTACTATTTCACTCTTCTGTAAATCCAGCTGAATATTATCCAACTGGAGTGAGTGAAAAAAGAATGAAAGTCAGTCAATGCTTAGTGTTTCAGTTACTAGATCAAACAATCCCTCTGATAGAGCAAACTTTCTGCATGACTTACAAAAGTGAGATATGCTACCGTTACCGTGTCCAGACAGCACAGTAAGTACAACAGACTTAACAGCTGTAATATAAAAATGGTACTTCCGTATTATCGCAACCAGATTTTGCGATTTGTGGCTTGTGTGCTGTAAAAACATCTAGCATTGAGTTCAGCGCTAAGAGTGGTCGCATGTGTACATATATTGGCCTGAAAGCACTGTGGGACTTAAAGTACAATGTGTAAGGTGTTTTCCAGATTTATTTTTTTGCTTTAGTTTGTTATTAAAGAAGAAACTGGACACATGAACGTAATATAGGTAAAGTATTTATTGGTCATTTTCATACAGTATACAGTAAATCGGGGACATGCAATTACATTTATGTGAAGTACCAAGTAAGTTTCAAACAATGAAAGGTTCTTTAATAAACTTTGTTAGAAGTACAAAGTTCTGCTTTGATTTTATGTACTGATGCTTGTAGTTTTACTGCAATGCCCGTTTTCATTTTTTTTTTTTTTTTGTATGTATGTGATGCGACTCTAGAGACAGGGATTGTTTAGTTGATCTTGTACTGTTTTTCTGCATACAAAGCTTGAGAAGATGTGGATTGCTCAGTTGCTGTTGTACTGATTTCAGTGTAGAAAAGTTGAACTAAAGCTTTGACAACTTTTGATGGCACGAGAAAAGGAACGCATATAAAGCAGTATGGGGCAAGCTTAGCTGACATGACATGCTGGCGGTAACATGGGAAACCTATTTTCAAGACTCATTTTGTCAGTGAATTTAATAGTAAACATTGTTAAACCTTACAAACATTACAGAAAATATGTTGTTGAAGTTTATAAGACTGTATTAGTGTTTTTCCATGTAAACCAAAGCAACTAGCATTACTGCGAAAATCTGGTTGCGATAATACGTAAGTACCATAAAAACATCTCAGAAACAAGTTTTAGACATTCATAGTATCAAAATTATGCAAACATGCAAACAAATCAAAGGAAAACGCTTATCTATTTAAGTACTTTTTAACTGCAGAATCATATTATGGTCTAATTGAAATATAAAGATAATTAATCATTTTAGTACAAAGTTTTGGTACTAAAATGATCTAAAAGGACAGACGAAACTACAAGCTGGCAGCCTGTTAATAGTTTCTTTCACTGGAAGTGATGAAATTTGTGAAACTTATAGACACAGAGGTTTGACTATCTTAATGCTACTAAACACACTCCTAACCTCAAAAAAAAAAAAAAAAAAAACTTTCAGATGGCATATATGAACTTCACATATTTACAACGCTCTGTTCAGACCACTTGAATGTTAGCCTATATACAAAGTTAAACTATTATTTTGACCTTCATTTACAACAATGAAATCAAAATCAAGTATTTTAGGTGTCCTTTGTGGCCAATGACCAGCAGCACACTTCATTTGAAAATAATCAGACTGCATTTAAATATTTCATTGCCCATGAAATGAACAAATTTATTGCAAACTTAAAAATAACGTTTTTCAAAAATGAACTTGATGTATATGATACTTTGGTACAGGTATAGTTATTTGTTTTTGCATTTATGTATGTAAACAAGTAAGGGTACTAGTTCAACAACCCTTCTGAATTATGACAAGTCATAATGCAAAGAAAGTGCACTTATAATACACTATCAAAATAGTAACAGAACATACAATAATAAGTAGCAGCATATTACAACTTATTGTTACGGCAGTACATTATATGCAAAACACTAAATGCAGTTGCATGAAAAATATTGGTAATCATTTTCTGAACATGGGTACTATGACAGGCTTCTTATTCAATTGCACTTTTCAATTGCACTTTTCACTGTTTTGCCAAAAAAGAAAAACTTCATTTGAAACAATACATTTTGGAATGCAGTGTAGAATTGTATGATGCAATCAGTACTATCAAGTATTCTGTGCACAAGCATCCTATGGGCAGAACTAGTGTATCATGGTACTTCACGGGTAATGATTCTTTGTCATGTCACCCAAGTGTAATGTGGAGTTCTGAGCTCTCACCACTGTCTGTAGGGATCCTCCATTTATTTCTAATTACTACGTTGTTTTTTTCTTGATAAGCCAAAATTTTTCCACCTGCTAAATAGTTTCATACTTTTAAAATAACTGTGTGCATGTATGTATATCTATATATATATATATATATATCTATATATATGTATATATATATATATATATATACATACACACACACACACACACACACACACACACACACACACACACACACACACGTCTAAGACTGTTGGAAAGTACATTTAAATTATTATAAAGTGCTACTTAAAAATACTTGTAATTTCTTTCATGAGTTAGCAATAGCCTGACTTAAAAATTTGGTCTTAAAAATAAGTTGTGTACTTTGTAATTTGAAATAAACAATTAACATCACATATCTTGCAATATTTAACAATGTCCTCAATTCTTCATCATAAAGAGTACAATAAACCAAACAAATTCTTCCTTGTAACCAATGATAGCCAATAGAAAATAAAATTATCTTTTCCATACAATCTTCATAAGTAAGGTTATGACACATATGAAGTCCCAAATTTGAGCCAGTAATCAAGGAGCCTGAATCCTCACCACTGACACTGGAGAGGGATGTTAACTTAGAATACAAATTTAAATATTTCCAGATGCAGACATCTCTGCCTCAAGCACAATTTCCCTTTAGAGCACACATGGAAGACACTCAGCCTGGGGTCTGGGTTTCTCTCTCCAGGTCCCCAATAAGCTCCCCACTGGCACAGCTTCAGAGTTAAGTCCTACATCACTCTTTCTGTGAAACCAGTGCTTCATGTCCCTGCCTAAGGAGATGACACACATGCTCTGAGATTTAATCATACACTCAGACACACACCTGGGAAAGGCTGACACAGCTTACTCACTCTAAAACTTTAACCAGACTACAAGGTAGAAGGTAGATTCACTGCCATCAGTCAGTCACTATAAGGCTCTTACAAGGGTACCCAATTATAGAGTGAAATCAATAGTAATATAAATGGTAATGTTGACCAAACAGCAAGGCTTTCAGTATTGGCCAGAGTTATTACAAAATAAATATGTGCAAATACTCTCAAAGCTTAAATATTTTTAAAAAGGACCAGCCACAGTGAAAAGTTTAAATATATTTAATATTAAAAGAACATGAAAATACTAAATATCTACTTACTGTAAACACCAGAGTTTCGGACACAGGGAATATAAAAAAAAATAACACAGATGGAAATTTTCATGCAGTTATAGAAAAACAGTACTTCTACTCTCACTATATTTTCCTAAAGAGAATGACTGCTTCCTAATTAAGTTACTTACTGAATAGAGCAAGGCAAGATAATTTGTGGGTGACTGGACCTTGTTGTCAGATCCAAGACAGAATCCAGAATGCCGAGAGCAGTTTTCTACTAATATTTAAATATTATTTCAGAGTTGGTTACACAATGACATCACATCTGGTCATCAGACTGTGATTCCCACACTCACCAATACTAAAAGCTGCTAGGGTTTAGCAACTGTGTTTTACCATACACACAGATAGAGCTTTACTCAGGATCTCCTGGAAGTCATAAAACCATAAAAAACTTCCCTTCTTCCTACAGGAGCTACAAGCTATACTCTAGCACAGACACTGCATCGCTGATTCCATTCAAAACTGTGGGATAACATCTTTATGGCTTAACCCATAAAGTGATTTGATTTCAAGACTATTTTGCAAAGTCAGGTGAGTAAAGATTAATAAAGATTAACATCTTCACTTCCAGTATATGCTGTTATAATGTATTCATTTAAACAGTTGCAATAATGCATGTATATTTTGTTTCCTTCCACCAGGACACACTGTTGATGCAGTTTAACATAACCAAACCGTAAAAATACATTTTCAGCACAAGCATCTGTACAAATCAGTTTGATGTACAGATGACATATAATTATTTACAAAATTCCAGCTAGCTGTGCCGGCATATGTTACATACCCACTGCCTTATTTCTCCTGGCATGGCTGGCAGTACCTCCTATAGTCACAACACTCAACAAAATTGCCACATAAATTTCCTTTGAATGCTCTCAAACATTGATGGATCACTTTTTGAGCAAGAGCAGAATAAAACCATTATTGTCCCTGTATAAATTGTGCATAATTTCTTAAGGATAGCTGAAGATGTCCTTGAGTTTTTTTTAAATAAGGTTTGGCAACAAACCAATTTGTCCAGGGACATCTTCAGATGGGAGTTAGATAAATACAGTTGTAGGAATTAAGAGGCAGACGGGGATGAAAGGGTTAATGGGAATTAGGTATGATTGGAAGGATATGTGGTAGGGAGGGGCTTAAGGGGTTTAGGCAAGTGGAACTGGGTAAGGAATCACACTTTGGCATGAACATGCTAAAGCAAGGTCATTTCTCAGACAGTTTGTAGGCATTCCAGGAGAGCAGGTAGGCCTTGGATTAATGGTGGATCGTGGGTTGGCTGGTGGCTTATATTTAATCATTTTTTTTCCTCCCCTCATGGTTGATTTGCTGTGCTTTCTCTTGTCATATTTGATTTTCTGCGGTTTGGAGGGGGGTTGCATAGGGAGAATATATCAGTGGGGATGGAGAAGGTGGCTCGAGTTAGCCTTTCACTTGCGGTACCTGTCCTCTTGTCCATGGGAAGCTAAATCGCTATGACTTCCAATGTTATATGGCTGCAGGGACAATTAAATGAACATGAAAATATAATGGCTAGGATAGGTGGAGGTCATTGCCCAGACCTGGGTCACTATGAAGGCTTGTGGCTTATGGTTTGAGGAATTGAGGGCCATAGTTTGATGGTGCAGGTTCACTGGAGGTGGGTGGTTTTTCAGAGAATTGTGTTATTAGCAGGAGAGATTTTAGTTTTCTTTTGTTCATCTCCTTTAAGATTTAGTATGGCACATTGGTGAGGGTTGAAGTCAGCACATAATGATATACATTTGAGATTCAGACTCATTGCTGTGGTTTTCCAACTTAAGTAGCAGGATGAGAAAGTGTGAGCCGTCCAGGAATAGCGACTGTTCTTCCACATACTCACTGAGTTTGTGTCTGTCATGGAGGGATTGGTGCACTTTGGAAGTGACAATAGGATCGGCTTCCCCCTTTCACGCATGGAAACTATGTAAGCAAGCCACTCATCTGTCCAGGTTTTTGCAGAGCTATCTATATTATGGCTCAGAGTTTTGGTTTGCTCCTCAGGGAGTTTGTTTCTGCTGGGAAATAGCTGGGATGATGTGAGGAGTGAAGTCAATAAGTGCTGACATATGTTGAGTTTCAGACTTTATATCCATGTGAAATGCAATGTAATGAAAACCTATTTGAATAGGTAGAGGGTGGCAGATGGCACAGATAAGTAAGGCTCTAAGCCTTTAATAGCCAGATTCTATGATACATTCCCCATCATCACATGCATACTTTCTGAATGAGGAATTATGAAGAAAGAAAGTACCATTTCTGACAAATTTTGATCGGGCCAATGTTGTTCTCAGCTCTTCTGACTAGTGGTGACTTAGGAAAAACTATCCTTAGCCTGGTGAGGAGCTGTACAGCATGTGTGCTTATCTGACTGACTCAAAACAAATCCTTACTAGGTTCTATAGATTAACTGTCTCTAAGAAAGGTTGGTGGTCACTACAGAATTTACGGCTCAGGATAAGGGATGCAGGAATCTCATATTAGTAGAGTTTATTCCAACATTTGCAGACAACCACTGGATGGTTCTTATGATGATGTAATTACAAACATATTTAATCAAACAAACTAAATTGTTTATGGCGTCATAGTTTACATAAAAATTTCCCTTGAACTCGTTATGAAACATAACACAAGGACAAAAATATTTCAGCTTGTTCTCTTTTAAAATGGAGAAACAAATTGATTTTCTCAGTAAATATTCTCTGTGCATAGTTCAGATATTTAATTTGTGAATTTGAATAATTATAGAATACACCAATATATTTAATCATTTTCTTTCCAAGTGAATATATTAAGCGTATTGGGTTTACTTGGTCAGGGTGAGAATGTGTGTGTTTTTTTTTTCCACCACTAACAGTAACATACCATGCAGCCACAGCTAAGACATTACTCAAAAAAAAAATATATATATATATATATATATATATATATATATATATATATATATATATATATATATATATCATGGTTGTGCGGACATTGGCCTATGCCACTGGTATCAGTTAAACCATTTACCAATTTTTAAGATAAGGTCTAGAAGTGGGTTTCTGTCCAACAACAGTGAGGATCTGGTAAGTGTAGTTACTGAACAGTGACACCTAACTGAGTTTCAGATGTCAACGGCATTGAGGATGAAAACAAAAGTGGTGAACCAACCACCAGGACCGTTCAGCAAGATGTTCCTGTAGCTGAAATGGCTAAAACCAATGATGTTAAATCACCAAAACGTTGAACAAAAATGTCCATAGATTACATGAAAGACTGTAATGCCTTCAATAATGTAAAAAGATGCTACTCCGTCATAAAAATAAGCAATCTTTTAATGGTGAACAGAAAATAAGCGCTTTCACGCGGTAAAACCACGCTTCTTCAGATTTCATTAATTCAAAATGTAAACATAATTATTTATAGTGCCAAGGGCAGGAAATTAATCAATTGACAAGCCACTTACAAAATTAATCAAATTGTATACTCGTTGCTAGGCATCTATTGCACTGCAAACACATCAGCGTTGTATAAACATGGATACAAAAGACGTAAACAGTCACATAAACATATAGTAAAAGCATACAATCATACTATATTTCTTACAAACTAATTTTGTGTTAATATCCGCTTCATAAAACATGACGTTAGCTTTCATTTATGTCGACTTAGAAACACTGTTCAAAGGCTGAACTCCTAGATGGTATATATAAGCTAAAAAGCTATAACCAACAAACCCAAACAATAAGGGCATAGTAATCGGAACAGTCACATTAGTCCGCCCATTCCGATGAACTGGAGTTGCTTCTCAAATAAACACAGAATCACTTGTCGGACCCTGTTAGTACAATCTTAACCCCAAACATTTTTTACATTAAAATGTACATACTAAAATGTATATATTAGATAATATCCCAAAGGATATGAAAAACTAAATAAAAACGGAAGACTAATTCCGTCTGTGAACAGACTTATATATTGACTAAGACAGAAAAATTAAGCAAACGAACTGATTAGAAGCTCCCAACAATCAACATTCTTGGGAAAATTGCTCCTAAATTTACCATTTACCAATTCTTTTAAGATAAGGTCTAGAAGTGGGTTTCTGTCCAACAACAGTGAGGATCTGGTAAGTGTAGTTACTGAACAGTGACACCTAACTGAGTTTCAGATGTCAACGGCATTCCTATCCCTTTTCACTGGCCAGATTTGACTCATGTTGTGTTAGCAAAAATTGTCTATGGAGAGAAAGAATAAACATTATAGACGGACTAGTTGTGAAATGTTTAAACATCAGTGATTAAGCCTATTTATAACTGGTCTTTGGGGTGGGATCTTTGAACAGTGCATCTCGCTTTTATTAGGTTATACAGTCGGGATTTTGTTTTGCTCGGTAAGCTAATTTGTTTAGCTTTCTGAATGTTGCTGTTTTTTTCACAGCCTTCCATCCTCAAAATAAGGAACAGAAGCCCTCATAAGGAAAGCAACTATGCAGAACACATACCAATGGCTTCCTCATGACTTCAACTGGAAAGTCATAGGATAGTTGGATATGCCAGTTTTCCCCCTTTTTTATCATAAGCATCTGAACGTGTGTCAGAACCTTTCACTGTGGAATCTCAAGGTTCATGAACTGACTAAGGCCACACCAATAGGCACATTGCTCCTATTATGGTAAGTATGAGAAGTCTGTTTCAGACTTTATTCCCTTCAGAACATTCATGATACAGTTACGAGTTTGGCTTAATAGTTAGAGATCTTCACTTCACAGGCACAAGATACAGGGTTCAATTTTGATCCATGGTTTTGCATGACTATCAGTTTTCAAAGTTTGTGAAAGCAACTTTAAGTGACCATACAGGTAGGGATGTAGTCTGCATATGAGTGGTGGGGCTTGGAGCTGTGCTTGTTAGTTGGTGGGTGACGGCTGTCTGGGATAAGGGCTCACACCATATCTTACAACTGTACAGATTATTACTGATTGTGCAGGTTTAATGTAGTAACATCTGTAGACAACTGTAAAGTCTAACTTTCATGGAATGTTTGGATTTGTTTCACATTGTTGGCTTTACTTCAAGAAATTTTGTTTTGTTTCTGGCAATTCATTGCCATGTTATGCAGTATTGATGTCAGAAGAGAGTGAGGGGCTTTTGTGGTTCAGATTTCATCCTCTTCAGAGGATGCATGGTATGGGAAGGAGACTTTCAATTAGGATCATAGGAACTTACTAGGCTATTGGCCTGGAGGTGCTTACAAGCCTAGCCAAGAATTTAGCCCATGTTCCAACAAGTCAGCTCTCGATGCCCCTGTCCAGCAGGGATATGGGTGGAATTCCAGGGGTGTATATTCTGTCCCCATCCAGTTATCCAGGTTGCCCTTTGAAAGCGTTAATAAGGTACTCCGACATGGAACAGAAGTCTATTCCACAGAAGGGGGAGTCTCTCTGACACAAATCTGTAGGATCAACAAGTCCTATTGATGTCACAGATCAGGCTGAGGTCACATGTGTGGCTTACTGAGTGGGGCTTGACCTGCGAATATGCAGCAGTCCCATCAAGGCAGGGTCTGATATTGCTTTGTATGCCAGACACTGGTCACATCTGAGGAGTCTGTGGGATACGGAATGGAGAGACAATCTGTAGGACACTGAATGGAGGGACAGGGGGGTTCATATTATAAGCACGAAAATTGAATCGAGTGAACATGTACTGAGTGACACATAAAGAGCAAAAGCCCAAAACATTGAATCCCAAATACAACAAAACCAACAAACAAATACCGTCACTAACTGTTGTATGCAGGGGGTAAGCCTCCCTGTGCCCCCCACACCCCTCTACTTAAATATACCAACTCCGAGATCGTACTCCATTGAAGCAAAGGGAATAATTCCCTATGGCGGTATCCATTCATACCTTCGATATTGTGAATATTCGCTCTTTACGTGCTCACTCGATTCAGTTTTTGTGCTTAAAATATGAACCCAGGACAGGGCTATTCAATTTATGCAGAGTAGATGTTTTAGGCTCTGGATTTTCCTGGTGAGGAACCTCTGGTCTCTCCAGCTGCTGCATGTGCTTTGTGAGATACATGCTGAAAGGGGCAATGTACTCAATTAATCGGTCTTTTGAGGGAGGAGTACATGGATGTTATGACCACCTTGGCCCTGGATGAGATACCCTTACTAATGATGTGGGACATGTAGAAAGCTTTCTGTACAATGGAGGCAATATGGTGGTCAAAAGTCAGTTTGCTATCAACCTGCGTGCCTAAGTCCCTTACTACTGAGTGCATGCTTAGGACCATGTTACTGTGATAATTTGTGAGGACACCACTCTTCCTTCTATTACTTTCTCTGACAAGTTGAGGGCAAGGCAAATGTCATCAAGAGAGCACAGATAACTTCACTTTACCATTACTTTTAAAGATGGGGCAGTGCGGGGGCGGGGGAAGGTGAGGTAGGCATCTCTTCCATCAACTTAACTAATGTGCATGGATTCCTTTGCACTCTGGGTCACAGTTGAGGTTGTTTGTGCCTTTTTTTGTTATTTGTTTTCTGAGGAGTTTGCCAGCAGTGTGAGGAAGCCTGCAACATTGGTAAATATGTAATTCTTTGCTCTGGTTTCAAGTTGCAAGGTTACCATGAGGAACACTGGTTTGCCAAGCAGGTGAGGTTTGTTCTTACCATCATGCAATGACCATACCTGTCAGTTATCCTGGATATGCCCTTGGTGTTGCTAGACAAGCAGGGACGTCCCCCACTTTGACTTAGTTTTAGCTCTCTCCCTGTTAACCCTTCCAAAAAAATTTGGTGGCCTTTTGCAGGTAAGGTGGGAATTATACTTATAATTTAAAAATCATTACTAATTATAAACTTCTCAATGTTTCAAGTTACTAGTACTAATACTTTAAAAGTGTCATTGATTTGCTTAGGACTGGTCTCTGATACTGTTGTAATTTGTCCCTGGTTGCTTGGGAGCTGTGATGGAGCTTTCTGGGTACATGTTGTGGTTAGAGCTGCTTGTACAGCAGGCAGCACAGGGCACAGTCTAATAGAGCCATAGGTAGTCCTGCATAAATTAAACTTGTGTGATTTTACAGGGTTATATTTGCAGTGCTTGTTTACAGAAATGATCCCTAGACTGTTTTGTGAATTAAGTTAACATTGTGGTTAGATTTGGATGGAAATGATGCAGTAATGCAGGTATTTTGCTATTTTTCCTTCAGCTGCAGTTACTGCTGCTGGTGTCATAAAACTGTTTGCTGCAGTATGCTCCTTTAATGGGTACACAGGATTTGCAGAGAGATACAGTGATGGCCAGTTACTGAGGGTAAGGGATGGGGGTCAGGGTAGGGGCTGTACAGCGGATCGATAAGTTGGGCCTTTGATAGTGTCTGTTTGTGTTTACAGAGGATTTACAGTTTTTCTATTCTTTTACAGATGGACGGCAGCTGGAGTGGTGCATATTGAGGTCGCAAATGGGGATACGCACAGTGGACATCAGTCGGTGGTTGGAAGGAGATGGACTTGAAAGGTGTTGGATGCTGTTGTGATGGCTGTTCCTACCACTGGCAGCTCAATACTGTGATATCATCCTGGAAAGTTAACCTAATATTAACTATGAATGGGGAATTACAAGTGTTGCCTTTTGTGAGTGGTTGAATGAGGATGGTGGCTTTTCGGGTTGGATAGTGCTGCTACTGCTTGCAAGCTTCTCATTGAAAACTTGTAACTTTGGTAATGTTGGGGGAGGTTATAGTAGGTACAGCCTCCCCCTTTAACAAGGATGCCATCTCCAAGGTATGGGATGTTGCTACTTATAATCTAGAATAATTTTAATGGCTTCCTAACAATTTAACAGGAAGCTCATAGGATGTTTAAGAATGCAATAATTTTAATTGCAGATCGGGCCTTGTCATGATAAAATGATTCGATTTCATTTACCATTGGCATCCGTGAAATTGCTAACATGGAAGGTATAGCGTACCTTTCTGATGTGGTGTTTGGAGGAACATGAACTCTTATCAGATGGGGATGGTGGTCATTAAAGTCTTGTTTTGTGTGTGTTCAGAGGATTTACAATTTTTCTTCCTTTGCAGATGGAAGTGTAGAGGGCATTTCAGATGGCAGCCGGAAGGAGAAGGGCTTGGAATTTAAATTATGCTGGAGTGGATGGAAGTTATTCCAGGGGTGTTTTGTTAGTTAGCAAATTATGTTATTGAATGCTTTCTTGTTTATATCAGGTATCTGGAGTGATGGTGAGATGGCTATTATATTGATTGGAAAGGAAATTTCATTGTGGATATTAATGTACATTGGGTAGTAAAATAGGGCTGGAGTTAGGTAAGACATTGTGCAATTGTTCTCTTGTGGTTTTGGGAGGTGAGGGTTTATTGTTTTGGTGGTACATTTTGGTAGTTTAGTAGGTAATGACCTGGGAATCATTGTGAAGCACTATTGTTAGTGAGGTATGTGAGTATTTAGCTAATACATAATGGTTATGCTAGGTTATGGTTTGTTAATTTAGTACTGGTAAGGGATTAGTGGTTTACTTTCAGCTGTTTAGACAGCCAGCTATTTTTGCTATTTATATGATAAGGCCTTGGGAGGTGATGACATGGATCCAGTTTGGTTAGAGAGGATGGGGTACATCGAATGCTGTTTGGCTTAATGCCCTTAATGGTGGTTAGTTTGTTAGAAGTTTGGTCAGAGAGAGGGGGGGACAGCCTGGGCAAGCTGATGGGCAGAGAAGAGGGGCAGGCTTGCCCTCTTCTGTTCCCCCTCTGGTGTTGGATGTTCAATTCAATGAGTTGGCAAGGGAGCAGTTGGGCACTTCTTGATAAGTAAATTAAGTGAGTGAAGAAAAGCTGCTTATTTGGTTGGATGCGTAATTCACGACACGGTAAATGAAGTGAGTAGTGGTATGCTGCTTCATAAGTAAGGGAGTGGAGTGGACGCTGCTTACTGGGTTAGTTTGAGTGGGGTCACACTGTCCTAGTTAATGTTACATGGATGTTATGCTGTGACTAATACCAACTATACCAGGTATCAGTTGCAGTTGATAAATATTGGTTAAGAAAATTATGTTTATGAAATGTAATAAAGGTTATCAAATGTTATTTGGTGCGATGTGTTTATTGAAGGGGACCGGGATAAATGAGGTTTGGCAACAAACGGATTTGTCCAGGAACATCTTCAGGTGAGGGTCAGATAAATAAAGTAGTAGGAATTAAGAGGGTGGGGGGATGAAAGGGTTAAATGGGAATAAGTGGTGATTGGGAGGATATGAGATAATGGTAGGGAGAGGCTTAAGGGGTTTAGGTAAGTGTAACTGGGTAAGGAATCACATTTTGGCATGAACTTGCTACCCTCCCTCCCCCTTTTTGGTGGAATAGTGGGGATTACGGTGATTTTATCAGTCTGGGTAGGGCGGAGAAGAGGGGCTTTGCCTTCTTCTGTTCCCTCTCTGGTGTTGGATGCTCAATTCAATGATTTGGGAAAATGAGCAGTTGGACACTGCTTGAGTGGAGAAAGCTGCTTATTTGGTTGGATGTGTAATTCAATAAATGGTAAATGAAGTGAGTGGTGGTATGCTGCTTCATAAGTAAGAGAGTGGAGTGGACACTGCTTACTAGGTTAGGATGACTGGGGTCACGCTGTCCTTGTTAACGTTACATGGATGTTATGCTGCGATTAATATCAACTACACCAAGTGTCAGTTGCAATTGATAAATATTAGTTAATGAAATTATGTTTTTGAACTTTAATAAAGGTTGTCAAACATCATTCAGTGTGATGCGTTTAGTGAAGGGGAGCAGGACAAAGGTAGTTCCATTATGCACATCACCTTAGCTTTAATCACACAAGCAGTTTTCTTAACTAACTCAGAACTTAAACCAACACCTAAGCTCTTGTACTCTGAAACCAGACAAAGCATATTGATACCCATACTGAGTGATTTTGCAAGTCTATATAGACCAAAACACATCACTGCTATTTTCGAAATTTGAAAAGTTAATATGCAAACTATGTTTTTTTAAACCACTCCAATCAGTCATTCACATACATAAATAACAAAATGATTATTAGGTGATGTTACAAGTGTCCTGATTCACATCATCTGCATATTTGGTCATCCGATGACTTCAGAGACGTGACAAGATTGAAAATACAAAGTTAAACAATATACGACTCATACAGATCCTTGAGGGACTACAGACGTGACCTCTGACCACTTAAAGTAGTGACCAAGAATTTTAACACACCGATGTCTGTGACTTAGCTATAATATATGGATTATCAAAGTTAACTGTATCTTTTACTGTATTGTATTTTGTTGAGCACTGTGTGGAATACTGTCAAAAGCTCTAGAAAGATTAAAATATTCCACTCCAACATTAATGCCATATCCAAAGTGTTACTAATAGTGTTGTGTTAAATTGCTGAACATTGAAATGTTTCTTGCGAGTCCATACGGGCTTGCAGTGATTTTACATTTAGTATCTAATAGTGCAGAAAGCACGTCTCAGTGCTCTTGCCCAAAACTGAAGTCAAACTAATTGGATGATAATTATTTATGACCGTCTTTATGTAAAGACCAGTCGCAAAGTATCAGGTGCTTCACCGATTCACAACAAAATATTTGATAAGGGTAATGGATGTAATAGATAGCCTGCAAGATATGTAAAATGCTTCATCAGGAATCTGGCTTTCAGCAAGGTGTGCACATTTTGATGAAAATAACGTAGCAAAGTAATCACTGATGACATTAGCTTTATAAATATTGCCATATAGACTATGTACAATCTTGGATGAAGGAACTCTTCGATTACCTATGGTCTTAAAAAACAACTTAGTATCTACATTCCAAGTTAAGGACATTTTGAATAGTGATTTTATTTTTTTAATAAGCATTTTTAGTTGTGTACAAGTGCTCTTAAAAACTTGTAAGTACAAAACTCATATTTCTTGAACAGATTGTTTTTTTTTCCCTCAATAAGTTTGCTAATTTGTTATTCCTCCAAGATAGGAAAGTATTTTATGGCCAATATTCTTAATTTCATTCACCTAATATTTGCAAGCATGTGTTTTGAAATTAACACTGACTTATAAATGGTGTTTACTTAATATCTAGGGCTCTTACCACCTCATCACAAAGCCCCATAAAGCCATATGTTGTAATTAGCAGTTTAAAGACATTAATCTGAGTGTCAAAAGTAAACTCAAATGCAAAGTGATTGAATTTCCACATGGGGCCAAGCATTTGAGGCTATGAAATTTACAACAAATTTTAGAGTACATTAAATATGAAGTGTCAGAATTTCTAGTGGGGAACTAAACCTCATGAGGATATTAAATCCTAAAATTTAAGTTTAGTAGCTGTGTTAAAAATATAAGCCAGCACACTATTCAAATCTGTCAATGTACTCTACACTAAATCTTGCCTTTTATAGTCTGAGTAATGGTGGGGAAGGGTGTTAATGAGTAAACAAATTAAACTCTTGAACTCCATTATCTTACTGCATGGATTTATAGCCAATACCTGGGTAACACTCTGATCCACTGCTAACCTTTCATTCTTTTTTTTGTTTTCAAATAGAAATTTTATTGATTTTACCATACACATAAATCACAATTGCAGATTAACCATGTACAGTAATATAGAAGAGAATAAATACACTACTCATTATATGCAATATATACAATTGTACTGCTTACGAACAGTATAATCACTGTGAATTTGCTTAATGCAAGTCTAGATGAAAGAGGATAAGTATAATGACTGCACGCACTATATTACCCTTTGGTCAATATTTGAAGAACAGGTATAGGGAGAAAATTAGCATTAATCTTAAACTTGAGACACCTTTAACTCAGGATAAGGGTAAAAGGGAGAGATAAAGGAATTAAATAAGCATAGAAGTGAGCGGGAATAAGTAATAATGAATTCATTTAATTTATAGTTGTTAGCTGTCAGTCAAGAGTTCAGATATGATATTCCAAAATTTCTGGTAGTAGGCCTGCTTGTGGGGATTAGTTACTAAAAGTTTTTGTGAAGTAATGTATTTAACAGCTGACCCCCTAAACCCTCTCCAAGACATCTAAGAACGATCTATCCAATGTTTGGTAATGTAAAATTTAACTAAAACACAAAGTGTAACTAAAATATGTAATTTTAATTTAGGTATTTTAAGGCTGGTAACATGTAACAATGCCATTTCCCAGACAGGGTTGATTTATGGTATCTCATCTTGTCAAGTTTCACCTTGAGAGAACACCAAATACTGTGGGAATATCTACAAAACCATAAAATATGAATGATGTCTGCATGGGGATAGGAGCAGCAGGGACATGAAGTGGACACATTTGAGTCAAATTTGTTTAAGTGGACTGTAGTGTAGTATAAGTTGTTGATAACCATAAATTGTGTATAGGTAAGCTTTTTGAATGGGGAAAACGAAAGTGTGGATTTAATAACTGATAGTTTCTGATCTACTAACAGGTTTGTCCCTTGATGATCTCAGTATTCTGCGTATACAATTTTTTCCTGATATAGAATTGAGATAATACGTTTATAAGATAAGGACAACATACTTTTCTTGCTGGCTAAATTTTTGCAACAGCTTGGCCACCAGATTATAGTCAGAATCAGTAATAGTATGGCCGTGAAGTAGAGATGCAATAATTTCCCTTATTTGCCTCAAAATAATGATGTATTTTTTAGGTAAATTTAAGAGGATTTGAGTTCTGTTCATGATGAGTGTCTATGTTTATGAATATCCCATAGTGTGTATTCCTTTATTAGAAGGTAGTCTAACAAAATTATCATGCTGCAGTTCAGTTTGAGATTTGGGTTAAGGTGGATGGGATGGAAAAGGAGAAGTGCGTTTTGTAAGTTCAGGGATTTAAATAACTCTTGACAAGTTTTGATTATAATTTTTAAGGTGTGCTGTAGTTTCAGATTTTTGAGAGTTGATGGACTTAAAAATGGGAGAGCTTTAGGGTTAAATTTGTTATTCAGGGCGTAATTATGCCACATTTTTACCCAGAGGGGCATAGTTTGGATGATGATTGGCAATTGTGTTTATTCTATCAGTGTGCATAATTCTATAATATAATATAATTGCAGATCAGGCATAGCAAGACCTCCCTTAATGTTTGGAAGGATAAGTCTTTGATAAGATACTCTTACAGATTTGGGGTGCCATATGAATTTCACAAAGGCTTTATGTACTCTAGTGAAAAAGGCATTGGGAGTAGAAGAGAGAGATGCACGGAGATGATACCGAAGCTTTGGGAGGATATTCATTTTAAGGATAGAGGTTTTAACTAACATGGGTAGTTTCATCTGTTGTCATCTGTTGCCATCTAGACATGTCTTGTGAGATAGTCATCCATACTTTTCTTAAGTTGGAATGTAGAATGGAAGAAGAAGAGTTATCATAGGAGACTCCTAGATATCTGAAGGCGTATACTATATAGAAAGATGAGTCTGGAAAGAAATTTTGTCTATGGGCTACAGGATTGATGTGAAAATAAAGGATTTGTTTTGGTTAATTTAGTAGTCAGAGATATAAGCAAAGGTGTTCAAGGAAGTGACTATTTTCTTAGTGTTCAACATGGGGTGCTCAAAATACAAGTTCAGGTCATCTGCAAATGCAGTCAAGCTGATGTTGGTATTGAGAATTCTGGGGATTATGTTTTTTGTAATATGGATAGGAAGAAATGTTCTAGATATAAGTTGAAAAGAAGAGGGGACAGAGGACACCCTTGTCTAGTACCATGTGAGATCTTTATTGAATATGAATATTGCTTGTTTATATAAAGGCGTGTGCAAGAGCTATTATATAGAATTTTGATGATGTTGATGAATTCGGGGGTAATGTCGAAGTAAGATAACAATTTGAACAGAAAGTTGCAGTTGACCCTATCAAATGCCTTGCAAGCATCTAGTATCATTGCATATTTTGGGTTTTTAGCCTTCTTGGTAAGGTTAATCATGGTTTCCACAGTTAAAGTATTGTCCCGGGTATGTCTGCTGGACATGAAACCTGCTTGTTCTGCAGAAATTAGGGAGTGTATAACTTTTTTAAGTCTTTCAGCAAGTATGGCAGATAAATTTTTTTACTGAAGATTGGCCTATAGTTGTTGAGGTTTAATTTATCCAGGCTATTTTTAGGGATTAGTATGGTCTTTGAATGGTTAATATAGAGGTCTACAATGCTGTTACTTGATATGCAATTATATAGCTTAAGTAGGATGGAAGCTAAGATGTCTTTAAATGATTTATAGAAATCTGGGGAGTAGCCATCTGGACTTGGTGCTTTCCCTAGTTTAAGGTTGCCAATGACCTTTTTAACTTCTAGGATAGTCAGAGGAGTAGAAAGGATAACTTTCTGTTTTTTGTTTAATTTTAGAAATGTGAGGTTAAGATAATTTTCCATCTCTGCACATGGGGTTTGAAGATTACTGCATAAATATCAGAGTACACTTGGTGGAATAAATGAATAATTTGAGTATCTGATTTATAAAATGTATCCTGATGGTGAATAAGGGCGATTCTGGGAGATTTAAGCTTATTTTCGATCAATCTAGCTAGTGCTTTAGAGGGGGCTTGAATCCATTCAGAATATTTAGTTATAAATCTTAATTCTTGAAAGGAAGTATTGGATTGGTGTAGCTCAAACAGCTCTCTGTTTATTTATAATTTCATTTTCCATAGCTAAGGTGCAATTCACTTGAAGCTAATCATCTAGATTAATCTCTGACACTAGGCAATTATCCTTCTCTTTCCTCTTTTTTTTAATATAGGAGGACATTTAGATAAAAACACCTCTATGAACAGTTTTACACGCCATCCATCGAACGTCATATGGGATAGCTAGGTCATGAGGGTCAGGCTTGAATTCATTTAGAATGTTGGTAATCTCCTCAATAACTGCTGGGTCTTGCAAGACATTGCTGTTAAGAGACCAGTTAAAACCTCTATTCATTAGGGAAGGGTTAGGTGTAAAGTTTATCCCTAAAGCAATCTTTGAATGATCTGAAAATAATCTGGGCTCAGTTGAAAATTTTATTTGCCAATTAGTTAGTGTACTAGACATTAGAAAGAAGTCTATGCGAGACCAAGAATTATGGCACTTCGAGAAGTATGTGTAAATGTTGTTATTCCTGGCTTGACTATCAAAGGATACGGGGTCGACTACATCAAAGTCAGAGATTAAGTCCATTAGAGCTAGGGAGTCTTGTGTGTTATAAGCTTTGGATTTATTAGAACAGTCCATTTTAGGGTTGATTACTGTATTACAATCCCCCTAGGATATAAAAATGGTTAGGGAAATTAAGTAGCATATTATATACTTTTAAGATGAATCCATGTTGCCCTGAACATGGTCCATAAAGGTTTAGGAATAGAATTGGTTTATCAAGAAGTGGATTTAGGCACGTGAAGTAACACCATCTACCCTCCTGGTCTGCACCTTTGAAAATAATAGCTGGTTTAAATTAGTTTTTAATAATAATCGCTACTCCATTAAGAGCTACAGCTAGTTCCAGATGAAATAATGTCCTTTATCCATTTCCTGGTCTTTTCCTTAACCCAGTCTTCATCAATCACATGTGATTCTTGAATATAACAGATATCGGATTCTGATTTAATCAATAGGTGCATTAGTAGATTTCTTTTATTTTTATCCTGGTGCCCTCTGACATTCCAGGAGATTATGTTCCAGGCCTTATCAATACTTAAGGGGACTTAAGGTTAAATTATTTGGGTTTATAGAGTGACCAAAGGGGAGTGGACTAATAAGTGGTTTAACTTTGACCGGTAGACTAGGAATGTGCGTGACAGCTAATAAGAATACAGCACAAGACTCTCTCAAATCTAACCAAGTGCCTTCCCACTTAACCTCTAAATTTGAGACAGAGAGAGATAGTAAATAGGAAAACATGACTCTAAAATAATTATAAAGTTAACAAGTGTAAAAGAACAATAACAATATTTACAAAATATGTACATCTTTAATCCAAGTCCAAAAGATGCCATCTGTAACCCTTATCTTATCCAGCTATCCCTTACTGAGGATTCTACTGGATACAGAAAGTAAACTAGTGCTTAGGTATCAAATCCGTTCATAATATAAACATAAGGCAAAGGGAACTAATTAAGCAAACTTTTAACACTAGTATCAAAATAGTGATCCAAGCAGAAAATGTCTAATAAAATAGAACAATATATACCTACAAATAGTAGATACTGATTTATACATTTAACTTTCATTCCCTTCTCTCATGTTATATACTGTTTTAATCCTATATTACTGATAAGAAATGACCTAGAATAGCATTTGAGAGAAACCAACAATACAAAAACATCAGTGATAACTTATTGTGCTGACCGAGCCATTATAGCACGTAGTAGGAGATAAAGGAAACTTCAAAACACAAGAAGCACGGCCTTTCTCAGCCACTTCTGCCTCTTGATACAGAATGTCCCCAACTGGAATTATGATCTTTTGTTAGATCAAGTTAGTTCACATCGGGCTTACCCCAATAGCCTAAGGCATTGCGTCATGCCTGTGTGTCAAACCGCTGTTAGATGAGTGACTTTTTTTGACTGGAGAGAGCGAAAAGAGGCACCCTAGCTCACAGCCATCTTACAGAGATTAATTACTTCTGTCAGGATGATCCAGTCAGAAAGAGCCAAAATGGAAGTCTCACAGCAAGGCACAATCCTAGGGTTATGAGTAGGTGACAGATTTAATTAACATTTCTTTCACAGATTAGGTATGGAATCTACCTCACAGCAGAAATTTTAACAAAGGGATGTAAGTGCGGAGATTGCTTTAAGGGAGAGCGTATTTCACTCATTTACATTGAGACCGGACCCACATACTTAAAATAGATCTCACCTTCATAATCAGCAAGCCTTTGCTGAGAGTATGTTCGGTTTTTGGAGTTGTATTCTTTTGCAAACCGAAACAGTTTCTGCCGCAGTTTCAGACCGAGAGTATTCTTTAAGGAAAGACTAGTAAGGAGGCATACAGGACTCCGCTGCTTCATGTTGGAAAAGCTAGACCAGTAGGAGGATACATTTTTCCTGTTTCCTGCTTGAATAGGTGCATATGTTAATCGGCGTCGAACTTCCCACCACTCAAGAGTCCCCCTAGTTGCCCTATGTTGTATTAAACATTCCTAGGGCTAGCAGGTGAGTAGCAGATTTAACTTTTCAGTTATAATTTCTTCTTTTTAAGAATGGAAGGTGAGAATCTAGATTAAGAATAGTTATATGGGGCCGGAATCACTATACACAGTCTCCAGTAAAAAAATTATTGTTGCAAATATCTCAATTATGCAACCGGAGCTGATCCAAAACATTTTATAAAAATAGGATTAGCTTCCTTGGTAGAAGCCATTGTAAATTAAATTTCTTTATGATAGAAGGACAAAGTATTCGGAAACCTCATTTGAAACTTGATTTTGCGTGAAATGAGATGCTCACAGTAAGGAAACAGTCTGCGACACTTTTCCTTGATTTCTTGGGAGAGATCCTGGGAGATGGAGATTGTATAAATGTTCCATGTAAAATGTTTTAACTTTTTGTAAGCTGAAAGGATGGCTTGGACATCTTGATAGTTAAGTTTTACATATATGGGCCTCGGTGTTGTGGTACTTTGTTTTTGGAGGGCTCGATGCGCTCTTTCAATAGTGCATTCTGTCGGAGGGTCTCTTGGATGAAGCCGTGTACTGAAAATTTGTTTGCTAGTTGGAAGCAGTTGACTTTGCTCATACTTTTCTGGTAGACCCCTGACAATAAGGTTGTTTCGCCTGCTCCTTACTTCCAGGTCCAAAATTTTTAACTAAATATCAGATAGTGTCTTCTCCTTATTTTTAGCTCAGCTTTTAAGTGTTCAGTTTCCATTTCATTTGCTTTGGATCTCCCTTCTACTAATTCTAATCTTTCAGCAATTTGGTTGATTGTGATTCCAAAGGAATTCAGTTTATCAAAAAATCCTTGTATAGCAGATTGCAGAGGTAAAAGGGCGCTTTTCAGCTCTTCCATCTGTATGGTAGCATTCGCCTTCTGCTTAATGAATTCTTTTACTTGCTCTTGTTGGGTTTTGGATGTTTTCTGTCTTTTAGAGATAACATCTTTTTCTGGAGATGAAATAGCTGATAGTTTTGTCTTTGATGTTTGCGTGTCCATACCTTCAATATCTTTAGGCATTTCCTCGCCTCGGCTTTGCCTGATTCTTCCCTTTGTAGTTGCTATCTGTTGCAGGAGTGCTGAAGCCTTCAGGCCTCTATTTTCCATGTGCATGCTCATTTTGGTGTCTGCTGGATAGTAAATCTAAGTTTAACTTGCAGATTTACTAGATTTTAAGTTAATTCAAGTGGAATCAGGCTCAGTGCAGGTATTTCTTTTCTGATGAGAGTTCTTCTTTTGGATTTGCTGGCTTCTTAAAGTAATTCAGCTGATTAGTGTAGGAGCTATGTGGAGAGGGTGCTGCTCAAATGACCATCATCTTGGAATTTTGCTAACTTTTCATTCTGAAAGCCTGACATTGCATTTATACAGTATTTCAGAAAATTCGAGAATCAAGAATGTTGAACAAATGATGTACTCTAGCCACCACTTAAGACTACTTCAGCATAATTTGCAAAAACTTATTTGCATATAGTATAAGATATGGAAATTACTGTGTGTAACAAAAGTCCACTTCAAAAGTACATCTTGATAACTAATATGCTAAACAGATTGGGGAAAACTATTTCTTGACTATGGGGGATTCATAAAAGGTACAATAGGGGAGATACAAGGTCTACACCTCTCGCTATTATTTTTTGAAATTCAGAAACAACCCTACCACAGTCCTTTTACATGAAGACATGCAGCACCATGGTGGTCTATCTATGAGGGCATGCTAGATGTTACTGAGGCAGCATAGGTAAGAATCATATGCAGATTATACATGAGTTCTTCTTAAACTGCCTACTGTAAGACATTTATGCAACTACATAGATTAGCCAAGCTGCTCCTACCAAATCATGGATATGTTTAACCATTGCAGTAGAGATGAATTTTGAGGAAATGTGTGTTAGGGGATGTGTGTGTGTGTGTGTTAGGGTGTGTGTGTGTGTGTGTGTGTGTGTGTGTGTGTGTGTGTGTGTGTGTGTGTGTGTTAGGGGATGTGTGTGTGTGTGTGTGTGTGTGTGTGTGTGTGTGTGTGTGTGTGTGTTAGGGGATGTGTGTTAGGGTGTGTGTGTGTGTGTGTCTGTCTGTCCATCTGTCTGTGAAGTAGTAATAGGATGGTTAGCATACCTCTCAACTGTACCGATTTTCATAGAATGTCCAGATTTTTGTCTCATATTTTTAGTCTATTTTTCAGAAAATTGTGGTTTCCTGGAAAACTAGTGGCAAATCATTAAAGATTGAAGTTAGAAAATAATGACAGACATTTGAGTTTTAGACTTCATATCCCATCAGAAAATTCATGCCAATGCATGACCTGTTATTTAATCATCTTTCTTTTATAATAGCAATATTTAAAAATTGTCACTATTTTTAGGCCTTTGTCCCACTTTTATTAATGGCTTTGTCCAGATTTCTTGCTCGAACAGGTTGAGAGATATGGTGGTTAGTGAGGGGTTTATGAGCATGTGTGCCAACAAGTGCAGAGTGTGTGCTTGCGTTTCTGTATTTAATGTGTACGTGTGTGTTGCGGGGGATGGCTGCCATACTTCCACATACCCCTAGATTAAATTATCACAGCCTGCACCATTGGGTTGGAGGACTACTAGCCATCAAAGATACTTCTACAGACATAGGTCAGGGAAGCATTAGGTATTGGGGATATCTTTATAGATGTGGGTCATTTGTAAACACTAGACAACAGGGATATCTTCTCATTCTGTAACAGCACTTGCACATAATGAGGAAGGGGAATGCTAGATGCCAAGGTGATCTCTAACATCTGGTCCCTTAATGGGACTAAGATACTAGGTGTGTGGGGGTGGGGGACACACTATACACCACAGATTACTCAGTAGCTATGTACCTAAATGGTACTTACATATATTGTGGGTTGAGGGAACACTAGACAACAGGAATACTTAAAAAATGAAAGTGGTGCAAGAAAAAATTAGACACCAGGGTAATTATAAGTAGCATGCCTTAAGGGCACTAAAGGGGATTCCAACCCAGTACCTTCCTACTTCCTGTTCACTTTATTATTCCTTTGCATCACCACTAGACACTGTAGATTTGATGTTAAAAATATTACTTTAAAACAGTAAAATATAGGAAAACTACAAGGGAAGAAAGGGTTCAAATTCTTCACCCTTGCCACCAGAAAGCTCAGCATTAATTTGCTGCACTAAATTATTATTACAGCATTTTCTTTCCTTAACATATAATGAGAATCTCAGGGATTATTCTATGTCTGCAAATGGTGAATTATGAAGGACCTAAAAGGGATCTTTAGGCATTCCTTTGACCCTTGAGGTGCACTACATCAACACAAAGCCAAAATTAGTGGTGAGGAAGAGTCAGAATAGATTTTTAAGTATTGCTCTTACAAATTTACAAACTCACTAGTATAACAGTCGTTACTCTACCATGTATTTATTGATAGATATGAAGTGTGAAATTCTAACATTTGGCATTAATGACTGACTAATAATTTATGAATTACAGGACAGAGAAAAGGGAGGCATTGGGAACGTTGTGACCACACAGGGGAAGGTATGCGGTATGTAATATTTGTGTGTATGACGGTGACTGGTGGGAGGGGTGTGTATTCTAACATGATATAGTCACTACGGCAGTTAACTTCAGCTGGAAAATACTGACCTGCACTTGCTGTGATTAACAATGACTTACAAGCATGCAAATAAAATGATGGCGTCTTTTCTCACTGTGGCGAATGTGTCTGTGTGAATAAGTAGTGCATGTTGGAAACGGAGCCTTTTTACCACAGCTCTTAATGTGAGTGATGGGATTCTTTATGAATGTGAGTTTCTTGTTATCCAACTACCCTACTTTATTCAACATTTTCCAACTCTCCAACCTGTAAACTCCATCTATACTCTGCATTTTAATCACTTTCTTTTAAATTACTAATCTCAGCTATGTACTCACATGCTTTCACTTAGTTTCAGTCACAATGACAACACATTTGAATATGATTTAATATACAGAGTATGAGTTTCATAAGTACAAATATAGTCATGCTACAGCAATCATTCAGTCAATCAATCAATAAATAAACTAAATCAGTGTATTCCTGAAGTGGAACTTTCAGTGACCTTAGTCTGATGTCAAAATGACCACTGTTAACTGATGGAATTTAGGAGGTGGAAGCACACCTTTGTGATGCCTGCTATGCTATAAACCAGAATAATATATGTCTAGCCAGAGTTCCGTATTCTAGAGATAGTGGCATGGATGTAAATAAACTACACTACAATGTATCTCCTATGCAGTGCACTTGTTTCTAAAGGACTGTACAAGAAAGAATATGTCTAAATATTTAAGTAAAATGTTAAAAATATACCAGAGTTGACATCTATAGTCCATTCTATTTGCATTTGTAAAGTCTCCTTTGTAATCTTGTCTATGTTGCCTTAGTCAAGTTGAAATGTTTGAATTGGAAACTTTTTCACTGCATAACAACAATTTGAGATCTATGTACAATTTTCCAGGCACTGTATCTGTTACCTCATAAATCAGCTCAGTATACAGATCTTCAGTCTAAATATTTAAGCTTTCTATGTAGTCACTGCACCATTAACTAAAATAGAAAACTAGAAGTTCATAAACAAGTTCTCATTCTTATTACAATAGAAATAAATTAAGGTTACAAGCAGTATTGTATCAACAGAAATATAACAAAGAACTAAATAGCTCCCCCTACCAAGAACAGAGAAGTTAATTTACTGCTGCCATGAGTATTTAGTGGAATAATTAACAGCACCACCTTTTGATGTGAAATATATATTCATGCCAAATGTTTAAAGTGTAGAATTTTAACATATAAACCTTGTACTGGCTTACCCAATGAACACAAATATTTCACTTGGAGAAAATGTTGTGTTTTTGCAACCTATTTAACTTTTCATTTGCTAATGAACTGTAAATATGGCATGCAAGACAGAGTTACCAGAATATTTATTAGCAGCACTATAATGAATTGCATTACAGGCAGAAGTTGCAGGAATGCTATATCCGCTTGGATTGCCAGCTGTCCTTACAGTCACTACCGGAATACAGTGTGACGTTGAGTAGGTTAACATAGCAGAGCATAGCTCTCACACAGAAGCTAAAAATGCCTATAGATCAAAAGTGTTTTACCTTTTAAAAGTAAGATTGTTACTAGGTACATTAAATGTCCTAGCACAATTCAATTTTAATACATATCACTTTACCTCTCAATGTCTTTAACAAACACACAACATTATGACTTGCATGTCAAAAAGCATGTAAATCTATATCTTTTGTACTAACTGAAATACCCTTTTTTAATCTAATCTCCAGTGTCGGCTCTAATGAAGGCATGTAAACAGCTGTTCTGCTTCAGGCAGTAGAACGGATTATTCTCATGATTCAAGGGTACTGAATTTTAACATTCATTCGCTGAAGTTTATAGGCACCTTGGGTCCAATCCAGCACGCATTTATGCAAAGCTTAAATGTGCAAATCGAAACTGATTTGCATCCTGGCATGAATAAATAAGCAATAGAGATGGGTAGCTTACACAGCAAGAAAAGGTTTCTATATGTTTAATACACTAAGGAATAAAATTAGATCATGCTTCTCAGTGCAGTTAATGGAATACATGCACATGTTTTATTGTTCAGGAAGGGTAGTGCTACTCTAGTATAGCTATATTAACATCATACCTGCTTTTAGGAAAACAAAAAAGTGAATAACTAAGTAACAATCCTCTAAACTAAAACATTTGGTGATTCGTCCAATCAAAAAAAAAACAAGGTGGTGATGCATACTTATGCACACAGTTGTTTTATGCACGAGTACTACTGGAGAGTGCAACTAGCTCTCACTGATTTATTTTACAATGTCTACACAGTGTAGTACAACCAGACAAGATGAAATAGTTTCCTCTCTGCTCCACTGAAGCATAAAAGGATAATCCACCAGTTACTTGCCAAGCTCAGTTTTATTTTATTGACTTAATAATTAATGGTACCTCCGCTTCTCACCTTCACAGGATCTGACATCACATCAGCTGTTGCTATTTTTCTACAGGGAGACCCAATCAATAAACCAGTCCTGGTTTCCATTCCATTTTGTGGGCTGACAGCACCTTTATTTATTTATTTATTTTTACACAAGGTTGTGAATATCTTTTAACTAAAAAATTGGAATTGGAAAACAGGATGATTCTGAATTATAGGACACTACACCCTAGCAGTTTAAAGCAGGAAGTAAACTCCTAAATTTAGCTGAATTTATAACATGGTTTAGTATTATTTATTTATTATCTGGAATAAAATATGCACTTGTCTTTGTGGAATTAATGTAATTTTGATTCAACATGTGAAATGAAAAAGAAAAAAAATGTTTTAATTGTTTTTTCCTGTATAAAAATAGCAAAAGCTGATGTGATGTCAGAGGCCTGTGAAGGCAAGAACCAGAGATACTAGACTGAATCAATAGAATATCATTGCGCTGGCAAAGCAACTGGAGGATTATTATTTTTTCATTTAAATTTTTGCTCTTTTTTATTATAATGACTGTAAATCCTGAGGTCACCATTCCAGGGATATTTTGAACCTCTATTACTCAAGAACAGTTAGCGTTTGCCACCCTGCATCCTGAAAGGGAGCAGACATTAGCTGCCAAGGACAGGTGGCTGTCTGTAGAAACTAATAATGATGCACTGGGTAAACTTGAATGGCTAAAACTAATAATGATGCACTGGGTAAACGTGAATGGCTAAAACTAATAATGATGCACTGGGTAAACGTGAATGGCTAAAACTAATAATGATGCATCGGGTAAACTTGAATGGCTAAAACTAATAATGATGCATCGGGTAAACTTGAATGGCTAAAACTAATAATGATGCACTGGGTAAACTTGAATGGCTAAAACTAATAATGATGCACTGGGTAAACTTGAATGGCTAAAACTAATAATGATGCACTGGGTAAACGTGAATGGCTAAAACTAATAATGATGCATCGGGTAAACTTGAATGGCTAAAACTAATAATGATGCATCGGGTAAACCTGAATGGCTAAAACTAATAATGATGCACTGGGTAAACTTGAATGGCTAAAACTAATAATGATGCACTGGGTAAACTTGAATAGCTAAAGAGACTGAGGAATAAGGAGGTACGATTACATTACAATACCAAGCTATTGGAGAAGTACCCATGTTTAAGCACCAGACCTAGAGGTCTGAGGGTATTTTGACTGCCTGCCTCTGTTTACCAAAAAAGGAGATAGATGCTCCACACCAGTGATCACCCCCTCATTGGTCAGGTCTGACCATAAGCTAATCACCCTTGACATCCACATCCCACCTCCACTCCCCAGTAAGTAAACCTCTGTAAAAACTTCTCCAAAGCCAACTCTATGCTACTCAAGTCAGAAGTGACAAACTTCATGACACCCATGCAAATGGGACCTGAAAGTTCGACTGCTAAATCCTACACTAAGGCACAGTACGAGCACATCCACTCGTGCATGAATCGTGCCATCCCAAATAGAGCCAAGACGCTCTCCTCCAAAAAAAGGAAGACAATCTGATGGCCCCCTGCTATAAACAAACTATACAACTGAAGGAAGAAACTGTTGCAGAAGAGAGGAAAATCATGGGATACAAAAAACTCCTTTACCAGCCTCAGTAAGAAGCGGATATCCCTCCTAAAATCCTCAAAATCTAGTTATGAAAATAAAATTGCCAAAGATTTCAAAGACAACCACAAGGCATTCTATAGTTATGTCAAGAATCTAAATGGCAATGCTCAGATCTGCTCTGAGCTACAACAGATGGGCATTAAATATACTGATCCCAAGGATATTGCCAATATCCTGGCAGATTGATTTAGTGCCAACTTCACCCCCTCTCAACCCCTAAAGGGCCCATCTCAATACCAAACGATTGCCAAATTCTGGTAATCACAGCCACACAGGTAAAAAACGCACTCTCCAAAGCTAAGAATACAGCATCCATGGGACCAGATGACATGCTGGGCTGTGTACTACATGAACTACAAAATGAACTGGCACCTCACCTAAGTGTCATGTTTAATCATAGCCTCACCTCAGGCTTTGTGCCCACTGAGTGGCGCACAGCTACAGTTATCCCACTCCACAAGAGGGGATCCACCTTGGATCCTAGGAACTACTGTCCCATCAGTCTGACTAGCCTGATCTGCAAGTGCATGAAACACATGATCATGGAACTTGTAAACAAAGACATTGGCAACCTTCAAACACTGGATTCCACCCAGTTTGAGTTTATGAAGGGCTGATCTCATCTCTTGAACCTGACTGACTTCTTCGAATCAGTCTCCAGTGCTGTGGATGAGGGTAAGGTGGTCCACACAACATATCTGGACCTCGCCAAGGCCTTCGACACCTTCCCCCACTCTGGAATCACAGATAAACTTACTAAGCTGGCATAAATCCCAATGTCACTCGATGGGTTGGCAACTGGCTTACTGACAGAACCCAGACTGTAAAAGTAGCAGACTCCAAATCCAGCTCCAGACAAGTGACAAGTGGAGTACCTCAGGATTCAGACCTGGGACCGCTCTTGTTTGGCATCTACTTCTCTGAAGTACAGGCCAACAATAAGGGACTCTGGCTAATAAATTTAGCAGATGACTGCAAACTGGGAGCCATTATTGAATCCCCAAATTATGTGGATATTCTACAAAAGGGCCTTACAAAAAAAGATTCTTGGTGCCAGAGCCATGGGCTCAAGCTTAATGCCAAGAAATGTATAGTTATCCCCTTTGAGAAAAACCTTATACCCATGAGTTACTACATAGGTGGCAGTACACTAAACACTGAAAGTGTGATGAGAGACTTGGGGACACAGGTGGACAGCGGTCTCACCTTCGATAACCACATCACCACAACAGTCAGGAAATCCTTCTATGTGGCACACCTTATCACTAAGGGCTTTTCATCCAGAACAAAGGAAGTCATTGTCCCACTGTACTCATCCCTCATTAGACCCATTATAGAGTACAACGCCTCATTTGGTATGTACCTCACAAGACATCTACAACAGCTGGAAAGGCTGCAGAAATACCTCACTAAAAGAATCACAGGCCTAAAGCAGATGACCTATGCTGACCGTCTAAAAAATATCTCCAACTATACTCGGTGGCATATCATCTACTCAGAGGCAATCTCTGCTTAACATACAAGGTCATGTCAAACCCTGAGCTGTTGGACATGCTCCACTTAAAGAAATCCCAATCCCTCAGAGCCACATGCTCCAGGGATCTAAACCTTGTCATCACAATAAACAAAACATGCTGGAGGGATAGGTTCCTGACCCAGAGACTCCCAAATACTCTGGAATAGACTGCCCATACATGCCAAGCAGAACGCCTCCTTGGCCCTCTTCAATGACGATTGGATGGGAGATAGGGAATTCGCCCCGGGGATCACATCAGTCACCCTGCTAGACAGGGGTCCAGGGAAGTAAATTTTGTGGGAAGAAATATCCAGGGAATTGTTATGGCTAGGCTTGTCTAGGGTTGATAGTCTAGTACCAACCTATGAACCTATAAGATGAAATGCATTTCAGAGGAATGGAAGCAATTTTCTCTGCAAAGTATGCAGGGCTGGCTTTGTATGCTGGCAAATATAAGCTCATATAGCAAAGATACGTAAGAAGTCATTGATTTGCAAGAACAACTATCAGCTGATTTGCATGACATATTTGATAAGGTGAAGATGCTGGACATTAAAACTAATTTAGACCAAACTGAGAAGGATGTATGCAGTGTAAAAAATAAGTTTGAGAGATACCAAACACTATGAAATTGGTCTTATTTCTTCTTGGCAATGGAAATCAAAATGAGGAAGGTCAAAGGGCAAGTCATGGTACAGCGGTGATACAGTCCTTCAATGTTTTCAGTTGAAACCTGTTGCAACAGGAAAAGTGCTAGAAGATGTATCATTTGATAATCTAAAAACTATCTGCATCCAAAGTTAATAATGTGAATGTGAGTAAATTCAGTCACCCAAACAGTAAAGGGAGAGGATTGAGAAGCACAGGGCCTACAAAGATAATGCAAATAATTTGGACATAACTAATCTTTCTGATGTTGAGTTAAGCTCAGCAGCTAAGTCAGTACTGCTAAATGTACGAAGTTGAACCTACTAAAAATCCAACCTTAGCAGTTGTGTTACCTGACACTAAAAAGATTTTGTAGGAAGCTGCATTTGAAAGTGTATTATAACAAAATTGTTAAATAAACACATCTGCTTCAGATGATGAAATACAGGTAGATGAATACATGCTGCTAACTATGTCCATTTATGTAAAGAGTTTTTTGATAATATGGTGCACGATAATGATTTAATTGATAATGATCATGATGGTCACAATTCATGTGGGTGCTAATAACCTGAAACATACTTCCCTGGAGTATATGGAGAGAAGTATCGTTCAGCTCTCTGAATATTCATCTCAGGCAGGTACGTGCCTTGCATTCAGCAGCAGCAGCATTCCACCTTCAAGGATGATTTTACAGTATGAACAAAACATGATTGACTTCAATAAATTACAGTTCCTGGTGTCTTTCCAGTGGGATTCGATATTTGTCAGCATGGGAAGACATGCTTAGCAAACCACATTGCTTTGTAAAGATGGTCTGCAGCTGTCTCCCCTAGGCATCTATATATTGGCTAAAATGTATCCACCTCCCTAGAGCCTTTTTAGGCAATGCCAAATTGACAAACCTACTGACATAAATAAAACACAAAGAAACCTAAAGGTGTTACTGTTCATTGTTAGGAACCTAAACAAGAAATTCCACACTGTATAAGCTTCCCTCACTCTGGGGAATATAAACATTTGTGCCATTACTGAGACATGGTTTAAATCTGCAGAAAGTACTCTGGCAGTGCAAGGCTTCAGTGCCTTCCACACATTTAGACCATCAGCTGCACAGACAGGGATAAAGGTGGAGGGGTCTCAGTCTGTATTAACAACAACAAAGCTTTACATTGGTGAAACGGTACAATGCCCTGGAATTTATCCATGTGCAAATCACTATAGACAAAGTCCCATAGCATATTCTAACAAGTTATAGGTCATCCTCTATATCACTAGAATGTCATAGCTCATAACTAGACCTAAAGGACACACTCACTGTTAAACCAAATATCCTGCTCGTGGGAGACTAACTACTCTATAGACTGGGAAACAAACATGGTCTCATACACACAGGCACAATGATTCTTGGGCTTTATTAACACAAGTACATTTGACCTGTTAATGTGTACACCCACCAGAGGTTCAAACATACTGGACATCTTACTCACCAATATGGGAGAGTACAGCACTCTGACCCCCCCCCCCCCAGTGTAACATCCTCACTATTGAGGTTGGACTACAAAATTGTCTTCTTCAAAGTAGAACTCAACCCAGCAAACCCCGTAACATAACTATTCCAAACCAATCTACATCCTATAAATGATAGTTTGTCAAAATTCATTGCCCCTCTCAACCCTGTCTTTACAGCAACCTATGCAGAATTTTTCACAGAGACCCTGTACAACCATGCAAATGGCTGTATAGTGGTTGCTGTACCTTCTAGATGTAAGCCCAAAACAATTCCTAAAAAACACAGTGATGGAATCCTAACCTTAATATAGTATATAACAAAAGGAAAAAAGTCAAGACATTAAATCAGAAAGAACAACTCCAACAACGATAGGAGCTGTCTAATCAAAGTAAACAAGAAATTAAGAGGACTAAACTCCCTTCCCCAAGTATTACAAGGAGCAGATCCTAGCGGCGCACACTAATGCCAAAACCAGAACCTCAAAGGACCCTGACAGAATCCCAAGATGCCTCCTATAGAGCTTGAAACATGACCTGTCAGGACCAGTTGAGTCACTTTTCAAATGTAGCCTCAAAAGAAGCTATGTGACATGAGAATGGAGGACTGCAATGGCTATCCCACTTCACAAGGGTCGACCATCAACAGTCCCTGGAAACAACAGACTTATTAGTATGGCTAATCTAATAAGGAAATCCATGGAATGAATTACTGTGGAAATGATCAAAACAGAAAAAGGCAAACCTTCATACACTGGACCCAACCAAGTTTGACTTTTTCAAGGGAAGGTCATGTCTACTAAGCCAGGTGAACTTCTTTGAGAAGGTCACTGAGGCACTGGCTGAGGGGAAAGTGGTGCATACCACCTACCTGGACCTGGCTAAGGTGTACAATGCAATACCCTACTCAGGTATAGTTGACAAACTTACCAAACTGGGCATAAATCTCTATATAGCTCACTGGATTTCCAGAATGCTCACAAGAAGGTCCCAGGAAGTCAAGAGTGGTGATATATGCTCCACTAAGGGACCAGTCAGCAGTGGGGTACCTCAAGGCTCCATGCTGAGACCACTCCTGTTTGGCATCTACTTCTCAGAGGTAAAGGCTAATGTCAAGGGCTTTGGCTGACTAAATTCACAGATGACTGCAGATTTGGCCCTATCATAGATTCCCCTATGACACAAATAGCTTACCAGAAGGTTTAATACAAAAGAAAATGATTGGTGTCAAAGTCATGGACTAAAACTCAGTACCAAGAAATGCATTATAGTGTCTCTTTGGAAACTTCTGTGCAAGTTAATTACTCCAATGATAAGACACCCTGAGAGTTGACCCAGTATTCAGGGATGTGGGAACATGTGTAGACAATAATCTGTCCTTTGACTAACATGTGGCCAAGTAGTAAGAAAATTATTCTATGTCACCCAACTTATAAGTATGGGCATGGTATCTTGGTCCAGTGAAGTCACAGTGCCACGTTATTTGGCCCTTACCAGACCCATCATTGAGTATAATGCCCTCTTTGACAAGTACCTGACTAGATATATGCAACAGCTGGAATGCCCACAAACATTTCTTACCAAGAGTATCCAGGGTACAAACACATTGTCCTATTTGGATCACCTTAAAGACCTATCTGAAGTCTCCTACAGGTTACTGAGAGGAGATGGTCATCCACAGATCCAGCTCTGATGCATCTTTTGTACAAATTGAACAGCATCAGAACTGCTAGATCCAGGGATTTAAAATTTACTTGTGATATAAATATGACACGTTGGTGAGAGATCTGTATCTAAGTTGATCCCCTTGCTTTGTAAGAGGCTCCCCATTCATGTGAAGCAAAGTCCATATCTAATTCACCCTGGGTCTGACTCTTATGTCTGTGATAGAGGCAGACAGTAATGTCCAAACTAACACCCCCCCCCCCAAACACACAAGCATATAACCTCTAGAAACTTCCTAACATACCGCCTGCTAATAAATGCCCATAATACACAGGGAGACTACTGGGTTGGATTACACAGCTAGGCTTATAAAGGCCCTGGTGGTCATTAGCCTAGTATATAACAATGAACCTGTGAACAAAGGTATGGTAAATAGATGTTCCTTATTTAACTGTCACTAGTTCTTTAATACCGTCTAACTATTCTCCTGACATTAATTTGTTTGAAAATGTAGTAAGTAAAAAAAAGTGGTAAAAGAATTTGGAAAATAATTAAAAATGAAAATTGTTTATAATTTAATAAAAGAGAAGTGGCCAACTTTATAGTAACTCAGGGATCTGCAGCATAAGCATAAATATATATTTAAACAATCTGATAAAGGGGAGAGTTATCCTAAGTGTGAATATGTAGAGATAGTTTCATATTTGTTAAAGGATGAACATGAATACATCGAGTTGTTAAGTAATCCTGTTTCAGAGTTTAATGTTGACTTACTGGAGATTGTAGAGTGTGGTAAAAGGCTGCAGTTCCTTGAGAGAAGTGAAGTTAATAAAAATATATCAAAAAGCCAACCAACTCTATTTTTTATGCTATTCCTAAAATTCATATAAGTTTGACTAAACCCATCCCCCGGTAGACTGATTTCTGGTGTTGGGTCATACTTAGAAAATGTTGGATCATTTTTAGATTTTCATTTAAATAAGTTGCTAAGGCATGTGCTATCTCATGTTAGTAACACCCAGGACCTCTTAGAATCAGTGAAGGAGCTAGTGTGGCAGGAGGATTGTTATTGGGCTACAGTGGATCTGGTTTCAAATTATGCATGAATGGGGGGTTGGATGCAGTTAGCGATATTTTGGGTGAAGGTCCTCATACATCTTTTTTAATCTCTCTATTATGATTTTATTTGACTCACAATTACTTTTGTTTTCAGGATAACTTTTATTTATTTATTTATTGACATTTGTTAAGCTGGAAATGGCTGACTGGGCCAGAAAGTGTCCATTTTCAGTGGAGGCCCAGGGAGAAAAGCTCTATTATTACAATCTTTTAAAAATCAAGCACAGATATTTCAAATCACAAAGTATCACATTACACTGCAAAACATAAGAATGAAAAAATGTTTTAATGACAAAAATATAAAACATATGTTGCAAAGTAGAGTGCAATGAAAAACAATAACGTGAATTGGAGAAAATGTGTGTGGAAAAACTTAATTATATCATTTGTTACATAGTATGTGATACATGAGACCCAAGACAGTTCTAATAAGGTATTTAGAGAGATATTAGAGATTACATGATTAGAGACAGTGTTGTGAAACTCACTGAAGACTTATTATGAGAGAGGCGTTCATATTATGGTTATAGAAGGAAGAACGATGGAGAGAAGGAGATAAGAACAGGGTAGGGTGTCTTCAGGTAACTTAGGTAAGTAGGGAGAAAAGTGAGAGGGAGAGGAAAGGTCTGCAGAGATGAAGGAAATATGGCAGGGTAGTGAGAAAAACAAAAAAAAAAGGAGTGGCGTAGGAGGCTAGAGTGGATGTGACTTAGGTTGAAGGGGTAAGTGAAGTATAGTGAGCAAGTTCAGCCAGGACTGGCACAGGAGCAGGTCCAAGATTTGATAAAGTATTTTTTTAGGGATCATTTTTAAAGGTAGGTAGATGAGAAATAGGTCTATTGGTCAGAGGTAAGGAATTCATATTTTTTTTTTCTACAAAGTCTGAAATAGGCTTTGTCCAAGGAATGTATTCAGTTTATTTATAGTGAGAAGTTGTTTGTCTATGTCTGTTGTTGGTCCAAGAGTTCTATGGAAATATTTGTTGATTAAAGTGGTAAGAATTGGGCAGGCTAATGGTTTTTGTATAATTTTATGTATTGTTTTAAGTTGAATGCAGGGGAGGGAGGGTTCCATCTAGTTAAGGGTATGCAGAGTATTACAGTGATGGGTAAAGGAGGATGAATTAGTAGATAACTTTTTTTTTGTAGCAGCTTTTTTTTTTTTTTTATTAATGGGGGAAAGTAAATTTGTTTTCCACAAAGTAGGGAGAGCGGAAGGTAAAATTTGGCTAGTGTAATTTTTGTGGATGTGTTCAGAAAATGTTTCTGTATAGCATGCCTAATTTTTGATAGGTTTTCTTGATAATTGCTTTAGATGTGGACGTCAGACTTAATATTATCTGTTATGACTCCTAATAATTTGCTATGGTAGACTAATTCAACTTCAATGCCAAGATTTTGAAAGATGCTTTGTTAGGGGTGTGAGTTTTGGGGGAAATGAGGAAGAATTTGCAGGTTGAGTAAGAGTTGTGCTCTTGTAAGCCAGATTTCAATGGAGATGACAGCTTGACGAGTGATTTCTTGGAGGTGAGTTAAGGTGTTTGAAGAGCAGATGATGGTAGAGTCATCTGCATACTGAATCAATGTGTCTTCATAAGAACACAAACTCAAGAAAGAGCGATAAACTTCTGTAAACTCACACACATGAAATCTGCTCAGGCAAGCCGACCAGTAGTACACCAACACCATACACAAGTCGAATAAATCCAAGGTACGTTTAATATACTGTAACATAGAATTTAAGCACATAAAAAAGCTTTTCATTGAATTGAATAAATCAACTTCCTCAGAAAAAAGCCTGCACAGGAAGCAGGGGTTTAAATTTCCCTCCACCTAGTCACATGATTGCTAGACATGCATTGAAAGGTTGCCTGCGTAGTGGAACACTTGCAAGCCCCTCCCTCGCTTTACAAACTTTTAAAGTGATACATTCTTTATGTTACAATTTTATAGTGCCAGATAGGAACAGCAAACCACTCAGTGAATGTATCCTACTTTAAAAACATTTAAGCGTCAATAAAATGAATAAGTAAATGAATAAAACAAAGCAATGTGCCTAATTTACTTAACTCATTGCTTTGTGGACATAGCAAAATTTATCACAAATTAAAAACTAAAAAAATCAAATGACACCTTAAAAATTGGTAAACCCATAAAAGTCATGTGTATGTATGTATATGTTTTCATAGAAAAAAAAACAAGAGAGAGCACTCTCCTAAGATATCCTTGGTAAACAAAGCAAATTCCAGAAAAAAGCCAAGGTGTATCCATTCCTCATTTAGAAGCAGTGGAGTGGATGACCTTTATGATGAGATTAAAAGGGGCCTCTTGTTCAGAAATCCAACTCATAGGGGAACTATTAGACATAATCCTGGCCTATAACTATGTGACCTTTGATAATAAATATTTTCTTCAGAAGATAGGTCTGGCCATGGGCTCCCCATGTGGAGCTAGTTTAGCTAACCTGGTCATGGCGGACTGGGAGAGGGAGTTTGTCATGGCCAACATACCTCTCAACCTGGAAACATCAAAAATCTGGATAAGGCCCATGAAAAATAGGTACAAATCTGTACGCTGATTAACATAAAATTTGCATACATAATTATGTAATCCCCCCCATCCACTCCAATGGAATTGTGGGATACCAACTTTCAAATGCAAACTGAAGAACAGACAACCAAAATATGGCACCAGAGTCCTCCTGCAGCCATTCCAATGTCCAATTACCTGGCTATTTCGCCCCATTTACCATAAACACTAATGTGTGCCTACTGCTTTACTAATACAATGATTATTTGGATTTTATTTTTACATTTTACAGCCCAATGGACAAACACCAATAGACATCTGCTAAACAAAGCAACACTGGCCTCACAATGAAAATAGACTTTGCATTAAAACTTCTCTGCCCTTGAAACTCACATTCATTGAAACAGCATTGAAACCCACACCACATTCAAAGCAAATGCATTTGGCCAGTAGGGGATAAAGATTACCTTTGGGCCATAGCTCTCAACCTCTTTGCACAAAACCTGGACAAAGCCAATAATGGGAGAATACAAATCCATGTCTCACTTCTCACCATAGCTCTCAACTCTTAGCACAAAAAACCTGTACAAAGCCAATAATGGGGGAATACAGCCTCAAAATAGGAACAAATTTAAAATACTGATCTAACAACCTTAGAAAATTGCTAGAATAAAAGGTTGTGTATTACAATTTATTTTCTGAAGAATATGAAGTCTGGAAATCAAATGCCTGTCATTATTTAAAGAATTCAATCCTGCAGGGATGTGCCACAAAAATCCTGAAAACCACAGATTTTATGAGGGACAATGTCAGATCAAAAATATGAGGCATAAATTTACAATTTGTGATGGCTAGGGACTTTAGGCTCCTCAAACCCTGTACCCAAGGTAAAGGATTTGAGCCAGAGTACCTCTAGCCACCAGGTGTACTACAATGGGGGGCTTACACACACAGACACACACAGACACACACAGACACACACACACACAGACACACACACACACACACACACACACACACACACACACACACACACACACACACACACACACACACACACACACACACACACACACGTCACATTACTCATAAGTAAAATAAAACATGTTCTTGATGGCATGCATATAAAGAATGTATCTGTTCTTAAAGAATGACTGCCATTTATGGAGAAAAAAATTAGCAATCAGCAGCTGGTATTAAACGGCATTGCAAACAATTAGTATCAGCATGATCACTCAAGTGAGTCTAATAAAAACTGTCTCTGGAGTCCATTATTGCTTAGTAAAGGGTAACAACTGCTTATCCAAGTTTTTTACAGGTGCCAAGTACTCACTATCTTTCACACTTTTTAAAAGAAAAGCATCATTTACAATATCTTGTTGAAAGGCTATTGCCAAAAAAACTTGTAATTACTAATTCATGGAACATTATTTAGTTACTTTTCTGCAGTTTACTCTTCCAGCAGAAATACATTTGTTTTTGTTAATGCCTTGAATGTCAGTCAGGGAGCTAAACGTCACACACAGCATATTTTAAAAATACTCTTGAAAGCACCATTTCTTGACACTGTAAAATATTTACCTAGCATTCTTTGTGTCTGACTACCTATCTGTTTATGAATACTTGTATACCACCGTGAACTACTTTTCAATTAAAACGTTTAAACAGTATTTTATCTAAAAGATAAGTAAAAAGAAGCATTGTTATATCAAACCAGCACAATACAGCCTTCAAATACACAATCCAAATTATCTGCTATCTATAGTGCTGTTAATTAGTTTCCTGTGGAATGCCATCTTTAAAACGAAGCTTTACTGGCAAACTTCCAACAGGCGATTTGTACCTACACGATTCTACATAGTCAGACTGATTTATCAGCTAATGGCACTAAATTCTCATACCCCACAAAGTAATTTTCAGTCATAAAAAGAATCACCTCAAAGAACAGCAGGAAATAAAAATAAAGTATATGTAATAAAACTGTATATCTGGAATAAAAGGTAGAAACAGGGACATTTATATTTTGTGCGAATCATACATTAAATAACCATACACATTCCTAGTGATCACACATACACACACACACACACACACACACACACACACACACACACACACACACACACACACACACACACACACACACACACACACCCTTTCTGAACATATACCTTTTCTAGGTGCCTTATTTCTAAATACATCCAGCCAGGCTCCAGAAACAGCGAGAGAGTGAGCATCTTATCCAGCCAGCACTCGCCTTCTAAATAAATCCAGCCAGCGAGCGTCTTCAAAATAATCCATAACTCCAACGAGCACCTTCTACTAATGCCAGAAACAGCCAGCCTTCTAAATAAATCCTTTCCAGCTCTGGCGACTTCCCGCTCGCAAAAGCATTTGAACCAGAGCTGGAAATACATGTGCAAGCTCAATTCTGATGGAGCTGACATCATCACGCATGCGATGACGTCAGCTCACAAAGCACGAAAATTTTAAAATAAAAAAACAAAGTGCGAAAAAGAAGTAAAGGGGTGCCACTCGGGAATCGTGGCACCCCATTATTTGGACCCCAAAACTCATAAAAACCTAGTAATTCGGGACAGTTGGGAGATATGATGGCCAACCCTAACATCCAGGAAATAATTTTATTTTACACACGCTCTTGGATGATATTTTTATTATTCTAAAGGGACAGACTGAAGTAGCCCAGGAGTTAGTTGAATTTTTTAACTCTACGACTAGGTTTCTTAAATTTACTTTGTGCTTTGCTGAAGACAGTATATCCTACCTTGATGTACACTTGATTAAAGACTTTATCAACAAGTGCAACTTGGCTAAAATATTCCATAAGGAAACGTATTCTAACACCTTCCTTCAGTTCTCCAGTTGCTATCCTTTTTCACAGAGAAAATCTGTAATCAAGGGGCAACTGGTCAGGGCTGTGCGAATGGTCACCACAGACACATACTTCAGGGGCGTGTGTAACTTCATGTAGGATTTGTTTTTAAAAAGAGGGTACCCTTTGAAATTGATTTTTGATTTGGTGGATGAAGTTCAGTCAAAAAGAAGCAGGGGAATTTATTTACCCATACTTAATCAGAATACAGTACACCAGACAAATACAAGTCGGGTTGTAGAAGGCATACGTCCTTACAGTTTTATTCTAACATTTAGCTTGGATGCTAAAACAGTGACAGCTATAGTTCAGAAAAGTTGGAATTTGTTCATGAACGATGTAGCACTGAGAAACAAAATCCAGAGTTACCCCATTATAGTCTATAAATGGGGACCCAATCTAAAACAGTTACTGGAGAGGAAACCGAGGAAGGTAGGAACTCTGTTAGGTATGTCTAAGTGTAACATGTGTCGGTATTGTAAACACATGGAGACAGTACACACCTTTGAGGTGAGAGGTAGGAGGTATAAATAGGGGGTAAATTCAACTGTCAGAGTAAACAGGTGGTCTATCTAGCAAGGTGTTCCCATTGTCTGGTCTTCTATATTGGAAAGACCGACAGAAAATTGCAAGAACGAGTGTATGAACACATATACGCTATAGATTCATAGGTAGGTACTAGGCTATCTGCCTGAAGGCATTTATAAGCCTAGCCAGAATGTGTTGGCTTTCGCCACCCCCTTAGATTAGTTCCCTGTGACTCTGTCCACCAGAGCCATTGAAGTGATCCCCGGGGTAAACTTTGTTTCCCATCCACTCGTCAAGGTTTCTCTTGAAGAGGGTTAGCGAGGAGTTCAGCCTAATGTAGATTGGAATCTTGTTCCAGAGCATGGGAAGTCTCCGGGATAGGAATCTATCCCTCCAGCATGTCCTATTTATTGTTGTGGTGAGGTTTAGATCCCTGGAGCGTGTGGCTTGAGGGTATACGGTTTTCTTTAGGTGGAGTATGTCCATCAATTCTGGGTTGGACATGGCCTTGTATGTCAGGCAGAGATCACCTCTGAGTAGGCGGTATGCAACCGAGTACAGCTGAAGTTTCTTCAGTTGAGCTTCATAGGGCATCTGCTTGAGGCCAGTGATCCT
Source organism: Protopterus annectens (assembly GCF_019279795.1). Classification (NCBI taxonomy): domain Eukaryota; kingdom Metazoa; phylum Chordata; order Ceratodontiformes; family Protopteridae; genus Protopterus; species Protopterus annectens. Next base: position 520,061,503 of record NC_056749.1, read on the forward strand.
CTTGGTGAGGAACTTCTGTAGTCTTTCCAGTTGTTGCAGGTGTCTTGTAAGGTACATGCCAAATGGGGCATTGTACTCTATGATGGGTCTGATGAGTGATGCATAGAGGGGCCCAATGACCTCTTTCGATCTGGATGCAAACCCTTTTGTGATTAGGTGGGCCACATAGAAGGATTTTCTAACCACTTTGGCAATGTGATTATCAAAGGAGAGGTTACTATATACGCGGGTCCCCAGATCCCTTATTACGTCTTCCGAATTTAGGGGGCTACCACCTATGTGGTAGTTTGTGGGTACTTTGTTTTTTCCAAAGGGGATGACTATGCACTTTTTGGCATTTAGATTGAGACCATGGTTTTGACACCAGGTATCTGTCTCAGTGAGACTCTTTTGGAGGATGTCTGTGTCAGCCGGAGAGTCAATTATAGCCCCTAGTTTGTAGTTGTCTGTGAACTTGGTGAGCCATACTCTTCCTGTGCTTGCCTGTACCTCTGAGAAGTATATGCTGAACAGGAGGGGTCCTAGAAATGAGCCCTGGGGAAATCCACTTGTAACAGGTTTAGAGTCAGACCTAGCTCCTCCAACTTTTACCATGTGGGTTCTGTCCATGAGCCAGTTGGTAACCCATCGCGTGGTGTAGAGGTTTATGTTCAGGCTGGTGAGCTTGTCTATAATACTTGAGTGGGGAATAGTGTTGAAGGTCTTTACGAGGTCTAGGTAGGCTGTGTGGACCACCTTTCCCTCGTCTATAGCCTTGGTAACTGTTTCAAAGAAGTCCACCAGGTTTAGGATGCATGATCTGCCCGTAACAAAGCCAAACTGGGTTGGGTCCAGTGTTTGGAGGTTTCCAATGTCTCTGTTAATGAGATTCATGATGATGCATTCCATAGATTTGCAGACCAAGCTAGTCAGGCTTATAGGGCGATAGTTCCTGGGGTCTGTTGTGGGTCCACCTTTGTGGAGCAGAATAACTGTTGCTGTGTGCCACTCTGTGGGCATGTAGCCTGCGGAGAGGCCAAGTTTAAACAGTGTGTTTAGGTGAGGGGTTAGTTCATCTTTGAGCTCATGTAGGACGCAGCCTGGGACACCATCCAGTCCCTATGATGCTGTGTTTTTGGCTTTGGAAAGGGCTGTTTTAACCTGAGTGTCTGTGATTTCAGGGGCACTACATTCTTCTGGTATAGTTATGGGCCCTTTTGGGGGTGAGGGGGGGTGAAGTTTGCACTGAACCTGTCTGCCAGGATTTTGGCTATATCGGTCAGTTCATTGTATTTTGTGCCATTCTGCACTAACTCTGAGCAGACCTGAGAATTTCCACTTAGATTCTTAACATAGCTAAAGAATGCCTTGTGGTTATCTTTGGAGTCCATGGCAATTTTTCTTACGAAGCTAGCCTTGGATGATTTTATGAGGGAATGCAGTTTCTTTCTGATACTAATCAGGGATGTCTTCCCTTCTTGGGATTTTCCTCTATTCTGTACTAGTTTTCTCCTTCTATTGTATAGCTTGTTTATGGCAGGAGTCCACCAGACTGGTTTTCTTTTCTTGGAGGAGTGAGTCTTGGTTTTCTTTGGGATAGCATGATCCATGCATTCTTGTAGGTGCCTGTAGAGTGCATTAGTAAAGGATTTTGCAGCTTGGACAGGGTTATTCTTTAGCATGGGGGCTTTGAAACTTCCCACCTTGGTCTTAAGTAATGTGAAGTTTGCTTTTGAAAAGTTTTTCACGGTGGTTTCCTTGACCAGGGGTGGTGGAGAAATGTGGATATCCAGAGTGATTAGTTTATGGTCAGATCTAACCAGCGAGGGGTTGACCGGTATGGAACACAGGTCGCCCATGTTGGTGATGACCAGGTCCAATATGTTGTCACCTCTGGTAGGGGTGTTAACCAGTTGATCCAGGGCATTTGAGTTTATAAATTCTAGGAAATGTTGGGCCAGGGAGTTCGTACTTGAGTAGTTCTCCCAGTTAATGTTTGAATAATTGAAATCACCCAATATCAGGATGTTTAGTAGGACCTTTATGTTTCCCAGTGTTTCCAGGAATGCGAAGTGGGGGTCCTGGGACATGGTCGGTGATCTCTAGCAATTTATAATTTGAATAGCAGTTTTGCCCATTGCTAGTTGCACATGGATGATCTCTGAAGCATCGTGCTGTGCCACTAACCTGGAGGTGTGGGTATCCTTGATGAATATGGATACTCCCCCACCTTTTGTATCTCGGTCCGGGTTTTGTGGCTGAAATGTATGGTACGAGTTATAACCTGGTAGTGCTGGGGTGCTCTCTGGAGCCTTAAACCAGGTTTCCGTTACTGCACATATATCGATTTTCTCCATACTGAGGAGTGCCTCGAGTGTGTGCATTCTGAGGTTTAGACTTCTGGCATTGAGCAGCATTACCCTCAGTTTTTTGTTACTTGTGCTATTTATGGCAGTGGGTTTGTCTTTTAAGCCTTGCCTAAAAAAGTCACTATGGGAGACGTAAAGGAGAGAATGCCCTTCTAAGACACACAATGGACCAGCCATCCCATAGTTTTACCTTTCGAGTTATAGATCAAGTCCCTATAGATAATAGGGGGGGGGCCCTGAGCCTTTGATTCTGGAACATTGTGAATTAATTTGGCAACTAAGACTAGATGCTTGTCACTACCCAGGCATCAATGAATTGAGTTCCATCATGGGTATTTTGAGACTGAAAAGTTTGAGTAGATAAATAATAACAAATGTTAAGTTGTCAATCTCGCCTTCATTCTTGCTGGATGGATGGGTTCGGAGCCGATCCTCGGCTCCGACTCGGCCACTCTAAAAGCTCGAGAGCTAGTTCCACCGGCTCGAGGCTCCCCTATATCCCACAATGCTAGGTGGTAACTCCCCAATCTCGTTTGCCGCTACAGCGATCGAGGTGTGTTCCTACCGGCTCAGGTTAGTTTTTGGTAAAGAACTAGTTTCTTAGCCTTTTTTCCCCTGTTAAAGTTAGTTTTTATATATATAGTTAGTTTGGAAATAGTCTATCCCATTTCCATTAAATTTCCACCCCCTTTTTTCCACAAATCACTAGAAATTTTCCTTCGGGCCCTAGGCCCAGTCCCTCCCTTCCTACTGAGTGACTGTGTTTTGTAGGGATTTTTATTTCTAGTTACTATAATTTATTTTAAATTAGATTTAATTTACTCCTAAGTGTAATCGTTGTGTGTGTGTGCTTGTGTGATTATACTTTCTCTTAGATATGTCTAAGGAATCAAAGGTCTCAGGCTTTAAGAAGTGTGACTCGTGCTGTCAGAAGATGTCTCTGACAGACGGTCACACTTCTTGTGTGTACTGCCTGGGACCTTTGCACCTGCAGGACTCATGTGCTGTTTGCCATGGCTTCAGCCCTAGAGTCCTGCAGGAGCGAAAAAATAAACTTATCTTAAGGGGCTTACTTAAGCCTGAGGGTCCATCGACTCAGTCATCGGGGAAACCCTCTAAGTCTTCCAGACCTTCGGCTCCAGCATCTGAGCCATCTTCTGGAGGCCCTAAAGCTATTCGAACATTGGCTCCGGCCGGAGCCGATGAATCTCGAATACAAGCCCCTACGATGTCCTCGGCTCCGGCCGGAGCCGAGGAAGACATTACTCTGTCGGCTCCGATTATTTTATCGGAACCGACATCTAAGAAAAGGTCCCGATCTCCATCTATTGGCTCCGTTCATTCGGCTCCAGCATCACCCTTGCTGTCTGAACGGAGCCATAGATCCCACTCTTCTAGGTCTTCCAGGTTATCGGACCATGACCTTCAGAGAGTAGTGAGTCGACTTCTTAAGTCCGAGGCATTAGCCCAGATGCTTCAAAGTCTGACTCAACAGTCGAGACCTACTCCTATCACTCATATTCCTCCTCTGACTCTTTTGAGTTTGGAACCGGGGCGGCTCGGACCCGAGACTGTGGTAGCATCGGAACCGATACCTTTGTCTTCAGTTCCGTCGGCTCCGATGTCTTCTTTGGAAGAATCTTGGCGCCGGACTTCCCTCATCGGCTCCGAGGGGGCGAGTGGCATCGGACCCTTGTCCGACCCCGCTCTCCCTCTCGGTGCTTTGGCGCTGGTGAGTTCGGCTCCGACATCGGCCTCGGAGCCATCACTGTCGGTGCCGGGGGAGGTTTCCAGTTTTTTGGAACGGAGACCTCCGGCTCTGCCTGACAGGGGTGCCTTCGAGGTCATGAGGAGCGTGTTGGAACCAGGTTCAACTCCACAGTCGGTTCTTTCTGCCCCTCCCCCTATGGTGCCTCCGGTGATTTCTACTCACTCTCTCATCCCCAACCGTAGAGAGCCAGCTCCTCAAGTTTCCCCTGTGGGGATCTCCTTCTCTTCCGAGGCCTCTCCTGATCCTGTAGGAGAGCCCCCTAGGAAGAGGCAGTGCAAGAGGAAGCACATTGACTCCCCTGAGTCTGTCACCTCTGACACTGATTTAGAGGATTCTGAAGGTTCCCCTCGTTCCCCCTCTGAAGATGTCTCCTTTGTAGACATCCTTGAAATCTTAAAACAGAGGGGGAATTGGCCATCCCTCAACCCTTCAGAGGATGAATCAGTGTATCTTGAGGTGTTTGGCTCTCGCCCTTCCACCTCCTGGGTGTCCCCTCCCTTTGACCCCCTTATGCAAGTGGTGGCAAAGAAGGCTTGGGCGGCTCCTGACTCAGTGGAACCCACCCCCAGGAGACCATCAAAGTTCATCATGGCCCCCAAGGATAAAGAATTTCTGACCAAAGGCGTCTCTGTTGATGCTATGGTGGTGGCTGCGGCTACCAAGAAGGAGTTAGCTGATCCTTCGGTGCCTGTTCATCCTCCTAACAAGGAGTCTAGGTCGATGGACAGGTACGGGAAGCGGATGTTCTCGTCAGCGACCTTTACTATGAGATCGCTGGATTACCTGTGTCATTTTACTCGTCTTCAGAGGGATTTACTCAAAGAAGCGAGTGAAATGTTGAAGGACCCAACAGCTGTGGGTTTTCAGGATAGGATGAACTCTCAGCTGGCTACCCTTAATTCTATAACCAACTCTTCCATGCGCCTCCTTTCATATGCGGCGGATGGAGCAAGTAGAGCGGCAGGTACAGGTGTAGCCTTGCGTAGGCACGCCTGGATGTGGCTTTGTAACTTTGCGGACCCTTTTAAGGCATCCTTCACTAATTCCTCCTTTGATGGATCATCCCTTTTTGGTCCTCAAGTGAAGGAAACCCTGACTAGGTGCGAGACTGATGGCAAGACTCTTTCTGCCATCGGAGTCCGTTTTTCTACTCCTTCTAGCTCTTACCCCAAAGGTCAGAAGGGGGGAAAGATGTGGTTCCACAAACAATCTCAAGGAGACTTGCCTGACGCACAGAGTCATTTCCCCTCTAGAGGCAGAGGGGGGAACAACAATGGTAGACGCCGTCCCAGGGGCAGAGGGGGCCCACAGAATCAGGGAAGTTGAGAATCCTTTTCCGACAAGCCCTTTCAGCATCCCTGAGGTGTTGCCCGACTGCCCACCTTCGGAGGCAGTCGGGGGAAGATTGTCACTGAACCCAAAAGCCTGGCTATCCCTAACTCAAGACAAGTGGGTACAGTCTATCATTTCCAAAGGCTACAGAATCCCTTTCCTTTTCATTCCAAAGCAGTCCAAAAAATCCCTTTCAGATGTTCCACCCAGTCAAAGGGAGCAAGCAGCATTAGAAATTTCAAAGCTGCTCGCAAAAAGAGCCATTCAACCAGTTCCAGCAGACCAAGTAGGATCTGGAATCTACTCCAAATTCTTTTTGGTTCCAAAGAAAACAGGGGACTGGAGACCCATTTTGGATCTCAGCAACTTGAACAAGTTTGTCAAGAAAACAAAGTTCCGGATGGTCATGCTGCAGTCCATTCTTCCCCTTTTGGGGCGGGACAACTGGATGTGCTCGATAGATCTCCAGGATGCGTACTATCACATCAAGATGAGTCGACGCTCCAGGAGATTTCTCCGCTTCAGGCTGGGAACCAGTCATTTTCAATTCAGAGCCCTGCCCTTTGGTCTCACTACAGCCCCCCCGAGTGTTTACCAAATGCATGGCAGTGGTAGCCTCTCACCTGAGACGACAAGGATTCCAGGTGTTTCCTTATTTAGACGACTGGCTCCTTACAGCCCCCACCAAGCATCTTTTACTTCTCGCCAGAGACTACACTTTTCACACATGTCAGGCACTAGGCATATCAATAAACTATGAAAAGTCTGTCTTGTCGCCTTGTCGTGTTATTACCTTCATAGGTGCAAATCTAGACACAGTCAAGATGTCAGCCAGACTCACAGAGCAGAGGATAGCAGACATACACAAACAGGTCTTTCTTGTCTTGCAGAGCAACAAAGTTAGAGCCAGATTGATCCTGAAAGTCTTAGGGATTATGGCGGCGGCCATCCCTCTACTACCATTAGCTCGCTTCCATATGAGAATTTTACAATGGATGCTCTTCACACAATGGTCTTACCAAAGTCTCCCAATGTCCCATCCTATTCGGATAACTCAGTCGTGCAAGAATCATCTCGACTGGTGGATCACATCTCCTCATCTCCTCCTAGGTAGACCTTTCGTCCCTCCCCCTCCGGTTGCTACAGTGACAACGGATGCCTCCCTGATCGGGTGGGGGGGGCATTTCCAGGGCAGGACAGTCCAGGGCATGTGGCAACCGTTCGAGTGCCACTTGCACATAAACGTCCTAGAGATGAGAGCAGTGCTTCTAGCGTTGCAAGTCCTACAAGACTCTCTTCCCAAGGGAACTATAGCAATTCAAACAGACAACATGTCTGTAGTGTGGTACATCAACAAACAAGGCGGAACCAGATCTTACCCCCTATGTCGAGAGGCACTCAGACTGTGGCAATGGGCGATTTCTTCTCAGCGATTTCTGTTAGCAATGCACATCCCCGGGAAATCCAATGTGATTGCAGACAAATTGAGCAGAGCTATTCTCATGCCTCACGAGTGGTCTCTGAACAATTCAGTGTTGGAGAAAGTTTTTCGAAAGTGGGGCAGGCCTTGCTGCGACCTTTTTGCTACTCCCCAAAACAGCAAGTGTGACGATTTTTTCACCCTCTTACCCCAACCAGGCCACCCCAGCAGAGACGCTCTAGTGCACGTTTGGCCCCAGGGACTTATGTATGCCTTTCCTCCCTTCCCACTAATAACCCAGCTGATACAGAAAGCCATCGCTCAGGAAGCTTCCATGATCCTCATTGCCCCTTACTGGCCTCGACAGGTTTGGTTCCCTTTTCTCCACCGTTATTTGTTGGAACAACCTTGGCATCTGGACCCACTTCCAGACCTCTTGACCCATCAGTTGGGTCAGTTGCACCACTCCCTTCCCTCTCTGAACCTCACAGCGTGGTTCCTCCAATTCCGACTTTAGCCAGGCTTCCTTTGATATCTCACTCAGTTAGAGATATCTTGATAGCTTCTCATAAATCTTCCACTCGGAAGATTTATCTTAGCAAGTGGAAACGTTTTTCCTATTGGGCACAGTCAAAGAATATAGATCCATTCACTGCTTCTATTCAAACAGTTCTAGACTTTCTAGCCGAACTTTTCCACTCAGGTTCGTCCCCATCTACCATTAGAGTTCAATTGGCAGCAATATCAAACTTTCATGTTGGAGTCTCAGAGTCCTCCATTATGTCTCACAAACTCTGCAAGGCTTTTTTAAAGGGAGTTTTTCTCCTCAAACCACCCATCAGAGATCCTCCTCCTCAATGGGATCTCAACTTGGTTCTGACATCCTTAATTCTTCCCCCCTTTGAACCTGCGGCTCCATGTTCTATAAAGTTACTTTCTTGGAAGACACTCCTTTTAGTAGCTATCACCTCAGCTAGAAGAGTCTCCGAACTCCATGCTCTGTGTAGTCGACCCCCTTATTTGGTATTTCATAAAGACAGGGTGTCCTTGCGTACTAACCCGTCTTTTTTGCCCAAAGTAGATTCATTGGCAAATTTGAATCAAACCATTGAGCTTCCTGTTTTCTTCCCAAATTATTCTAATAGGTCAGAACAAAAGTTACACTGTTTAGATATTCATCGCCAACTTAGGTACTATTTAGACAGGACCAAACACTTCAGGAAATCTGACCAACTGTTTGTTTCTTATGCAGAAGGTAGAATGGGCCTTCCAGTTTCTAAAGTCTCTCTCTCTAGATGGCTTACTTCGTTGATTACCCTAGTGTATGAGATAAGCCATCAATGGTTGCCATCCAAACCCAGGGCTCATTCAACTAGAGCTTTAGCCACTTCTATAGCTTTCCAAGATAGGCTGCCTATTGATTCGATTTGTTCTGCAGCTACTTGGGCTTCTCCCCATACCTTCATTTCTCATTATAAGTTGGACTTGGCCTCTAGAGACCGAGCCAACTTTGGTTCCACTGTACTCAAGAGTCTGTTCCGATAGGCCACCCGGGACAAAGTGCTAGGGATGCGGTCCCATCCAGCAAGAATGAAGGCGAGATTGACAACTTAACATTTAGAAGTTATGTACCTACCATAACGTTCCATGTTAGTTGTCTTCTTCTTGCCTTCTTTCTTGCGTCCCACCCTCCTTCCCCCTAGCCAGGACAGACCTAGAGGAGTTTTTCTTGGTTCCTTATGGAATTTTATTGCTGGCCTTAGCTTTCAAATGAGATCTGAGGAGTTACCGCCTAGCATTGTGGGATATAGAGGAGCCTCGAGCCGGTGGAACTAGCTCTCGAGATTTTAGAGTGGCCGAGTCGGAACCAAGGATCGGCTCCGAACCCATCCATCTAGCAAGAAAGAAGGCGAGAAGAAGACAACTAACATGGAACGTTATGGTAGGTACATAACTTCTAATTTTCAAACACACAGTTTCGTTTGCACAATGATGTGAGAGGACGATTTTGCTTTATTAAAGTTTCTCATAAATTAATTTAATTTATTATATTAATTACAAATATTATTTTCTTAACTTCACTTTTGAGGTCCCAGTCCAGTAACAATCAACATCTGTAAGATCACCTCCATCAAGTAGGTCGTGGAATCGGACCAACTCATCATCCAGCTCTCATGGCAGCCCCTCTTCAAAATCACTTTCACTGTCACCTAGCTTATCCTAAGAAGATGGCTATGATACATTTGACAGTGACCTATTGTGATTCAATTGTGAAATTTCTGTTACTTGCAATTTGACCTTCACACATAGGTGTTAACATTTAACTATAAGGGCAATAAATAAAGTAAAAGAAAAGGTGGGAACTTAGGAAACTTTTCAACTATGTGCATTTCATTCCAGTAATGCGACTGTTTAAAACCACATGGCCTTTACAGGCCTAGCCCATAGAAATGCCCTGGCATTGTGCCACCCGTTGTTAGTTCCCAGTGCCTCTATCCAAGTAGAGCCACTGGAGTGATCCCTGGGGTAAACTTTCTATTTCCCATCCACTCATCAAGATTTCTCTTGAAGAGGGCTAGTGAGGTACTCTGCTTGACATGTATGGGAAGTCTATTCCAGGGCATGGGCAGTCTCTGGGTTATGAACATGTCCCTCCAGCATGCTCTGTTGATTGTGGTAATGAGGTTGAGGTCTCTGGAACATGTGGTGCAGACGGATTTAAATTTCTTTAGATGTAGCATTTCTAACAGAGCTGGGTCAGACACGGCTTTGTATGCCCAGTATATATCGCCTCTTTGAAGATGATATGAGACAGAGAATAGCTGGAGTTTTTTGAGTCTGTCCATGTAGGACATATGCTTAAGGCCTAGGATCCTCTTTGTGAGGTACTTTTGTGGCCTCTCCAGCTGTTGCAGGTGTCTAGTGAAGTTTATGGCAAATGGGGCATTATACTCTATGATTGGTGTAATGAGGGAAGAGGGGAAAGAAATGATGACCTCTTTCTTTGTGGATGCAAAACCCTTTGTAATGAGATGTACCACATAAAAGGACTTTCTGGCCACAGTGGCAATGTGGTGGCCGAAGGAGAGGTTGCTGTCAACCTGTGTCCCCAGATTTATTATAATGCCTTCAATGCTAAGTGGGATCCCATCAATGTGGTAATTAGTAGGAAATTAGTTTTTCCCAATGGGTATGATGACATTTTGTGGCATTAAGCTTAAGGCCATGGTTTTGACATCAGTCATTGGTCTCAGTGAAGCCTCTCTGTAGGATGTCTGCATCACTTGGGGAGTTAATAATGTCTCCCAGCTTGCAGTCATCTGTGAATCTGGTCAGCCAGAGTCCCTCTGTCTTGCCCTGGACTTCTTAGAAGTAGATGCCAAACAGGAGAGGACCCAGGACTGATCACTGTAGGATTCCACTGTAGGATTCCACTCGTGACTGGTCTGCAGTCTGACTTGGAGTCCACTACTTTCACACTGTGGGTTCTGTGAGCCAATTTGCAACCAATCTAATGATATAGGGGTCGATGCCTAGTTTTGCTGAATTTATCAATAATTCCTGGAGAGGAATGGTATCAAAGGCCTTGGCCAGATCAAACTGTCTTACCTTCATCCACCACTCTGGTGACTCACTCAAAGTCAACCAGTTTGAGCAGGTATGATCTACCTTTCACAAAACCAAATTGTGTGGGATCTAGAGTTTGGAGATTTCCTATATCCTTTTTAATTAGTCCATGATGATGTGCTCCATAGCCTTACCTATCAGACTCATCAAGCTAATGGGGCAATAATTTCCAGGGTCTGTAATTACTCTTCCTTTATGGAGAGGAATGACTGTAGCAGTCCACTATTTGGTAGGGATAAAGCCTGAGGTGAGGCTGTGAGTGAACAAAGCACACAGATGTGGTGCTAGTTCACTTTGTAATTCATGTAGAACATAGCCAGGGATATTGTCAGGTCCCATGGAAGCTGTATTCTTGGCCGTAGACAATGCAGCCTTAACCTGTGCTGCAGTAATGCTGGGTGCCTGGCATTCTTCCGGTATCGAGATTGGTCCTTTGGGGGGGGGGGGTAAAGTTGGCACTGAATCTGTCTGCCAGTATGTTGGCAATATCTGTTGGCTCAGTACAGGAGGTACCATGGTGCAGTAACTCAGAACAGATCTGAGTATTGCCATGGAGATTCTTGATATAACTATAAAAGCTTTGTGGTTGTTTTTAGTGTCTACTGCAATTCTGCCTTCATAGCTGGTTTTGAGGTTTTGAGGAGGGTTCACATCATCAGTCCAACTTTGCACCTAAATGCTGGAAAAACAAAAAATGACCTGTATATTTTATATACAAACTCCAAGATTGCTCTGCATTGTGGAAAGGGCAAAAACCCAACCCCAAGAAATATTGGCATTTAGGTGCAAAGCTAGTTCTATGATGTAAAGGTTGATATTATGACATTAAATATCATCATTGGTTGATAATTCCACATAGACTAATATATATATATATATATATATATATATATATAAACACACACACACATATACATAGATACATACTCTACATTATATATATATATATATATATATATATATATATATATATATATATATATATATATATATACACATACATACATACACATATGGCTTATAGGAGTGATTTTGTTACATTTTCCTACTATTACACCACCACTAGGACTCCAAGTCACCATTCAATATGTTAAACACTGATGAACAGTCTTGTTCTTGATGGACAGGAAAGAAAGCAGTTCGGTGGAGTCATAGTACATGAAAAAGCACAGTGAACTTTGCACTGATTTTGAAAATATTGACGTGTAGTAATTCTGACAACTGCAAGCAGTGCCAATATTACACAGAGAACATAAATGGATGTATTTTATGTGCCACACGTTCATGGTTAAATTCAAAATAAAGTAAATGGATGTAGAGACAGAATTCCAGAGAGAGAACAATGGACTGAGCAAGAGACATATCTTGGATCTTTTGTCAGCACTGTTGAATTTATAGCTTTGCCAAGGATATATCATGTATTGGTAAATAAGTAATTTAGAACATGCAGTTATGAGTTGATATACCAAAGTCTATGTAATTGTGAACCAGGTAACGTTAGAATTTTCGATCAAGGAAATATTACTTTAATATGAAAAACTGACGTGGTAAACAGAAATCAAGCTGTAGTTAATGAACAAACCATTAAATCCTCTGAATGAAAAATACTGGATGGTATTCATAGTCACTACGTGAACGCATAAAGGTTATACACACTGTGTGCAAATGAGCACAGGAAAGCCGCAGTGCATAGAGGCCATTTATGATAATGTCTGATGGCTATGAATAAGCATAAGCAGATAAAGTCATAACGGGATGTAAATGACAATTTAAAACTATGAATCCTATCTACTTCTAATTCTTAGTCAAAGCTTGATACTTTTCTGGGCTGTCTGAACATTCATTATAAAAGATGGAGTTATGCTGATTCTATCTACTTTGTAATCATGAAAATGCTGTCACTTGCTGCTAGCATTGCCATTCCTGGGTAAGAGTTGCTTGTCTTGGCTGAGCCAAACCTGTTTGCAGCCTGTGTCACTTGCTGGCCAAGAATGTGGAGATACGGGTAGAAAATAACCCACTATAATTTTGAAAATTAGAAGATACCAAATAGATTCAGAGTGGGCAGGGATGTTATAAGGGTTTACTGCGTATGTATGGCCCCCATATGGGCACTGGGGGAATGTATTGCCTTCCTATCCCTGTGGATACAAAGGTATGTATAGCCCTCATAATATTTACCATGCGGACCTTCCAGTGACAGACTAGAGAGACACTGTGCATCTCACATGCTTCTGCTTTGAGGACACTATTGGAGTTCCTGAGTGTACACTTGTCATGTGTGGATCAGTACATATATTTGCCAGTGTCACCACAGGAGTAAGCTCAGAGTATGCATGCCTTTTATGGGGTGGAGCAGTAGCACAGCAGGAGGTTATCTGGTTTGATTCTCAGATGGGGTTCCTTCTCTGCAGAGTCTGCATGTCCACCCTTTCTTTACTTGAGTTTCTTCAATGTGCTCCAGTTTACTTTCGCATTCCAAAGATATGCAGTAGGTGTACTGGACACTCTAATCTGGCCATATGTATGTGTGGCATGGAAGAAGAACCATGGTAGGACTAGTTACCCACCAGTGTGAACCTTGGCTCTAGATGATTGACATTCTTGAAGTGACTCCCCAGTCCATTGCGCAAAAAATGGGTAAAGTGGTTGTGGATGAATGGATTACTTCTTGCAAATGGCATTCTTGAACAGACACACTAAGACAAAGATTTTGGGGAAAAATAATTTAAATATATAGTAATATCACACAATGCCACCATATGAAAGGTCAGTTTAAACAAAGTATTATTTTTACTTGTCACATAATTATGAACACCATTTGTAAACAATACACAAATATCTGCAAATCACAGCCAGGCCCTACTACAGAGTAAATTATTATATTTATTTATTTATTTTAAGTAGTAGCCAAGGTGAACACTTCCAGCTCATGCCTCAGCACAGGTAGCTTTGTTTAATTCATTCCCAGTTTGCCTCTTCTTAAATAGATTTTTATTAACAAAATGACTTTATTCACACCTACTATAATCTCTCTTGAGACGTACTTAATGTCTGTTATACTGCAGTCTGCCTTCAGTATTGTCTCTGCTCTAGCTTAAGTATAAAGTAGATGAGGTTACAAATGTTTGCATATACTTCCTTAACCTAGCAGTGGTTCAGAATTTTTGGACTTTTCAGAATTCTCCACATTTGTGCGACAGAAATTAATTTATATAGTTAAGGGTATCTGGTGGCAAAGCTCCCAGCAAGGTAGGTGTGCAAGGAGTTTGCTTCCCTGCAGAAAATCCAGTTTGGGTTTATTTTCTACAGTCAAAGCTCTTTTCCATTTGTGGATTTTTAGTGGTTTAGTATGAAACAAAGTAGAAATAGTTAAAGTATAAGAGCAGTGTACAACTTATTGTGAACATTTAATTTTATACATATTAATATTTTATTTTACTTGCATTTGTTAATTAGCCTGTACAGGGTCACTTTTCAGTCATGACTCTATCCAGAAAAGCAAATACAGCTTCAAATAAGCATTCATAATTATAGTAGCATGAATAATAGTAAGGTTAATTGCATCAAAAATACATGCAATTAGTGGGGAAAAAAAGCAACAATAATATCAGACCGTGGCTGTATTATGATGAGCTACATATCGTATTATTGCAATTATTTTTAATCAGCTGTATAGAAAGGCAACATTCATAATTTTACATAGTTCTATTTACAGTAAGGAAGAACATAATAAACAAGGTATCTTAGGAGAATTCATAAATATGTTGCACTTGTTAGTCAAGCAAAATAACACTTAGTAATGCTAAAGTGGTAGAAATGAAACTGGCATTGAATAATTTATTCTAGTTGCAAATGGTTTCTCCCTTTTCAATTTATCCAAATGTTTTGGTTTGTAATACCATGACAGGAATTTAGTATTGCTTCAGTCTTTGATATCTGCCAAAATTATTGTTTTCAGCACCAGCAACATACCCAGAATTGCTTCTTTCTACAGTTCCATACAAGGTTACGTGCATTGGCAGCATATTTAAGTACAACTGAAGACTCTTATTAGCCCTGTCACTCCTACAACTGTCTGAGTTTCTTTCTTCCTCATTGGTCTAGTCTGTGCTAGCAAGTCCTGGTATTTTTTAACTTTGTCTCTCTCAGTATATAAGGCACCGTAATCAATAGGTATAATTATTTCAGTGATTAATGCTACTTTTGTGCTTTTTGCATGGACTACTGCATCTATAGTTTTCTTACATCTGTTTCTGTAACTAATGGGTGATCCCATGTTATATAAATGTCTGCATTCTCTATAATGCTTTGTGGTTCACGTTTTTAATGTTTCTCAGCTGCTTGTATATTATAGTGTCTGTACAATTTCCAACATAACAGTTTGGCCACATTATTATACCTTTCAGTATACAGAATGTCAGCCATGAATGCATCCCAGTCAGTATTAAGTACAAGACTACCCAGTACTATTTACAAAACCAATATGTACACAAGCCCACTATCTTGAGCTGGCATTTGCAGCCTTTCCTCTTTAGGGTTAAATTCTTCTCTCCTTAACTATTCCTGTGTCAAATCTTGGCCAACGTGCTTATTCCAGAAGTTCTCCATACTTACAAGTATATTTGTGGAGTTTCCAATTTTCTTTCCTGTTCTTCTTGTCCTTTTCAGTTTATTCTTTCTTCCATTTTGTTTTTGTACTTTCTGCTGCAGCTTGATCCTTACCTGCTTCTGGTTTGATTTTCATTGCCATACCTTTCTGAAATGATTCTGCTAAATTAAGACAAAATGTCATCTTAGACTTTTTCTCTTTATATATGTTTGGATCTGATGTGGTCAGCAAATATGTATGCAGGCCCAAGACTGCAGAATTATGTGCAGTCAGTTTTGAGGAGACCCATATCTCCTTCAGCCCAACGAATATAAAATATTCTGCACTGCTTATGCAACATTTGATAAACATGAAACATATTTCTTATTTTCTTGTCTAGCTGATTCAGTGCTGCTTGAGGTGAGTCTTACATAACACTGTAAGCAAACTGATTTATAGCATGGACTTTATTCCTGGATGCTGAGGCCATTTTCAGTCTCCTTTCATCATGTTTATGAATAATGCTAGTGACACGACTATGCAATAAACAAAATGCACATAGCAGTTTTACCTAACTGTGCACTGAGATTATATAGTGCCCCATTTTCAAAGGGCAAACGGAGGTAAATGTAATAAGATTTGAAACATCTAAACACTAATGCAGTACAACTCAAAAATTACATTAAGTATTACAAATTTACACTTTAAAGGAAGACATTAGGTTTTATAACTGAGGTTTATTAATGAGACTCATGTATAATCTTAGCAGTCTATTCTCTTTGTGTTTGCTTACATGAATAAGATGCAACTGAAGATGGACACAGACAGCAAGAATAATATAATGGTCCTGTGAGACAACGATCAGTGTAATTATGAGCTTCAGATTTTAAAGCAATCTAACTGTGAAGGCAGGATTTTAACAAAAATGGTCATCATAAATGAAAATGTACTCCACGTAAAAGATATAAATAAAAAAAAAAAAATATATATATATATATATATATATATATAAATAAAAATATAATGATGAGAGATATGACAATCTAACATTCTAAAATGTACATTAGTCAGTATACTTTGAACTACAACAGAGTTCCACAACAACATGCTGTCCTGCATCATTCATGACAGAATAAAAACGTCCATTGCCATAAGATGCATTACTGCCTCCTACTTGCATCTTGCAGCTTCTGGGAATCGTAGTCATTTAATAATGCACACTCACAGGTGATAACACATTCTAAGGACATAGAACATACAAACAAGTATTACAACTTCAGTAGACCTCTTGTCCATAGTGCACCATTTAGGATCCTGACTTGGCAAAACATTCCTACATACCATTAAAATCCTTGGAATCAGTTAATATAGACTGAAAAAGAAGCATGTCTTGCTGCATTACTTTGATTTTTTTTCTGCACTACTTTAATTTTAGATAAATATTTTTTGCTGTCCTCATGAATGATTTGGCGAAGGTTTACGGCGAATGCCCTTCCTGACGCAACCCTCCTCATTTATCCGGGCTTGGGACCGGCAAGAAGAAATGAACTGGCTTGTGCATGTCAAAGAGAGAGGTGGTGATGGCTAAGGATAAGGCATATGAAGAGTTGTAGGAGAAAAGGACCTGTACCTAGACAGAAGGACCGAGCTAGGAAAGATGTGCATCAGGTAAAGGTGATAAAGGATAATGAGGGAAGCATACTCACAAGCAAGGAGTGTGTGTTGAGGAGATGGAGAGAGTACTTTGAGGGGTTGATGAATGAGAGGGAGTGAAGGTTGGATGATGTGGGGATAGTGAATCATGAAGTGCAATGGATTAGCAAGGAGGAAGTAAGGATAGCTATGTAGAGGATGAAGAATGGGAAGGCTGTTGATCCAGATGACAAACTTGTGGAAGCATGGAGGTGCTTAGGTGAAATGGCATGGAGTTTCTAACCAGATTGTTTAATGAAATCTTGGAAAGAGAGAGGATGCCTGAGGAATGAAGAAAAAGTGTTTTGGTACCGATTTTTAAGAATAAGGGTGATGTGCAGAGCTGTAGTAACTACAGAGGGATTAAATTGATCAGTCACAGCATGAAGTTATGGGAAAGAGTAGTGGAAGCTAGGTTAAGAAAGGAGGTGATGATTAGTTAGCAGTACGGTTTCATGCCAGGAAAGAGCACTACAGATGTGATGTTTGCTCTGAGAGTGTTGATGGAGAAGTACAGAGAAGGTCAGGAGGAGTTGCATTGTGTTTTTGTAGACTTAGAGAAAGCATATGACAGGGTGCCTAGAGAGGAGTTGTGGTATTGTATGAGGAAGTCGGGAGTGTCAGAGAAGAATGTAAGAGTGGTACCAGATATGTACGATGGTAGCATGACAGTTGTGAGGTCTGTGATGGGAGTGAAGGGTGTGTTTAAGGTGGAGGTGGGATTACATCAAGGATCAGCTCTGAGCCCTTTCTTATTTGCAATGGTGATGGACAGATTGTCAGACGAGATCAGACAGGAGTCCCCGTGGACTATGATGTTTGCAGACGACATTGTGAGAGTAGGGAACAGGTGGAGGAGACCCTAGAGAGATGGAGATATGCTCTAGAGAGAAGAGGAATGAAGGTCAGCAGGACTAAGACAGAATATATGTGTGTGAATGCGAGGAAGGATGGAGGAATGGTGAGGATGCAAGGAGTAGAGGTGGTGAAGGTGAATGAGTTTAAATATTTGGGATCAACAGTGCAGAGTAATGGTGAGAGTAGAAGAGAGGTGAAGAAGAGAGTACAGGCAGGATGGAGTGCATGGAGTACCGTGTCAGGAGTGATTTCTAAAAGACGGGTACCAGTAAGAGTGAAAGGGAAGGTCTACAAGAGGGTAGTGAGACCAGCTATGTTATATGGGTTGGAGACAGTGGCATTGACAAAAAGGCAGGAGTTTGAGCTGGATGTGGCAGAGTTAAAGATGTTAAGATTTGCATTGGGTGTGACGAGGGTGGACAGGATTAGGAATAAGTATATTAGAGGGTAAACCCAGGTTGGGAGGTTTGGAGCCAAAGCCAGAGAGGCAAGATTACATTGGTTTGGACATGTGCTGAGGAGGGATGCTGATTATATTCGAAAAAATATGCTAAGGATGAAGCTGACAGGTAACAGGAAAAGAGGAAGGCCTAAGATAACATTTATGGATGTGGTGAGAGAGGACATGCAGGTGGTTGGTGTGACAGAGCACAATGCAGAGGACAGGAAGAAATGGAAACAGATCTGTTGTGGCGACCCCTAACGGGAACAGCTGAAGGAAGATGATGATGACTTTAATTTTAGATAAAACAAAGTCTCCCTTTGCATTCTTCAAATGTTTAAATACTTGTTTCTATTATTGTATTCATTGTTTCTGTAGAAATTGTTCTTCTCCTATCTTATGACATTGGAAACCGTTTATTTAGGATGACGCTGAAAATTCCCCTTTACATTCAAAGGCAAATCACAGTCATCATCATCGGCCTCTTTTCTCATTTTTTTTTTTTTTTTTTTACATGGGGTCACAGTAACTTGTCAAGTGTTACCATCTCGCTACACTTAGTACCACTTTCCAACGCCTGGTTTGCATAATGGGTAAAGTGCCTCTAAAGGACAAAGTATATAGTTTGATCATTCCTTCTGACAAATGCTTGTACAGAGTTTTTACATACTGCCCACACCTCTGTGGAGTTTCTTTGACCTCAAAACTCACCCAAAACTGAATGGAATTGCAGACAGCTACACAGACACTAATCACTGCTATCAAAGAAGGCGTTGTGTGGACCAACTACTTTAGGCATCAACTGCTGTTCACAATAGCCTCTGAATAGGAGAACACAGATCACTGATTGCACAGCAGTTTAGGGTTAATCCATTTGGTGCAAAAATAGCTCTTGATGATCTAATCATTGCTGCAAAACATCTGCATATATACTGTATGTTTGCAAAGTTCTGATCCAAGGCATCATATTTCCTTACTCTCCTTTAGATGCTTTACATTTTTAAAACAGCAAGACTTACCTTTAGATTTTATTCTGCTAACATGGACCACATCGATCTGGGGTAGAAGACTCTGGAGGGCATCACTTGTCTGCCTCAGTGTGAGAAGTGGAAAGGTTGTTCTGATCATTTGAAGTAACTCAAAGCTGTTGTTTTTCATGTTTTTTACTGTACTTAGTCATTTTGCTATATTTGCTCACCTTACTAGGGTTTGTCTAATATTTTTCTATTTAAGTCACTGTTTTCACTGATTGCTACTAGCTTGTTTATAGCTCAGTTTGGGAGCCATATTGAACCATTAGTGGCTATTACAGTGAGAGGGCATTAATTGCTGTTGTTTCTTAGTAGCCATACTTTCCAATAGTATTTTACCTTTTACAATATACTGAGGTCATTCAAGCCCTCCTTTTGTCTTTTAAGGAAAAGTCTGGCATCATGCACTTGTCTGCATCAGTCTGTTTGGTATATACTCAAAGCAGCCATGCTTACTTATAGCACCTCAGTATTTGTAAGTGGAGGGCAGTGGCTGTGCACAAGTGAAGTGTCCCCTAGTGAAAAAATGTCTTCATTCACCTTGTAACTATCTCTAGTCTACGCTAAGTTATATGCTTTTGTGTGGACTAATGATGACTTGTTACCTTCTATTGTCAGTGATTTAGTACTTGGTATCCTAAGACAGTTTAAGAGTTGTCTCCCCCACCACTCTGAGCTGAAAGCAACATACTTAATACACAACATTACACTGTTGTATGCTGATGCTATATCAAATCACTATCAAATCCTCCTAGAACTCTTTAGAGTAGGCAGGAATGGAACCCTTCAACACATATTCTGCATGCACCTCTTCATCAGCAGGTGTAGAGAAACATAATACCCCGATGTATTATAATAATACATCAGCTTCAGGAAGCATCTGAGTAATTACACACTTTAACACAATGACTCCATCCTCAGCAGGTTTAACAAGGACAGGGTTACAGTTAGCAGTCTTTCTAAATGCAGACATAGGGTCCTTTGTACCCTCTTGTCCAGTTAGTATGACTATGACATGCTTGTTGTCCATGTTGGAGGGAATGACCTAGCATGAAAACAAATGAAAGACATTCAGATGGACATGCTACATGTTGCTACTCATGCTTCAATCAAGGATAAAACACTGGCTTTGAATGGTACCCTCCCCTCACCTAGACTAATGCTTAAATTTAAAGAACAGACAATTGCATTCAACCATTGAATACACAGCTGGTGTCATTCCTTGAGGGGTACAGTATGCATCTCCCTAGGATGAGATGATAGACAATCCAACTTGCTTTGCAAACAACAGCATGCTCCTCTCATTCAAAGACTTTCTATGTACTAGTCAAAGCCTTTGTTGCCTCCATCATTTATTTTTTAGGCAGATTTCATCTAATAAACATACCAACCTAGCAAATCAAATCTTAAATGGGACAACATTGAGGTGGTCCTTCTCAAGCCAGGAGCCTTCGCAGTAAACTGCCTGATCTGGATGCATGTCTGCATCTGTAATGAGTTCATATTTGCATAGTCACATCAACATAGTTAAAGTGCAATTAGACCATGCCATCCATACCAGGATTCTAGGATTCTGTGCCTATTACATCTTCAAGCCCATGGGTAAAGATGGTGATGTCTTTGGTGTTAATCAGGGATTTCATTCCCTTTGAAAGTGATACCCCTTGCCCCCCCCACCTCGACTGAGTTCACTGAACATCAGCTCACAACAGAATTTCAACTTGCTATGAAATCCCTTTTTATGGCTCCACAGCACCATGAGAACTTCCTAACATTCCTTGAAAATATCCTTGGTGATTTCACCTAACACATCTCTAGACTTGAGTACCTATACTTCCAACATTGGATATGCACCCAATATGAAATGGTCTTTTATCCTGCCAGTGGTAGTAGTATCTGTAATATGGTTCTCACAAAATCAGCCCCGACATGCACCTTTCCTCTGGTGGGCCACTCTTCAGATAAGTTGCACAACAAACTGGTTACCTTTAACCAGAGTGCATCTATACCCTTGGTAACAAATACTACCCTCTTTTTATTAAAAGCAAAACATTTACATTTGGATGAGACAGATCTCAAAACATGCCCATGTTAACCACACTGTGAATTCAGGATAGACAGTCACCTATGGCAAGGACCTTTATGCTCATTTAAATAAATGCACTTAGACAACAGTTAGTACCAGAACCAACTACAGCAGCACATTTAGCAGCAAACTACCCTGGTGGTCAGTATCAACAAATCATACACTAGAAAGATGACAGTACTTAGATTATCTTATAAGGCCAGAACCTCACATCAGAGAGAGTATATAAAAATGCCTCATCACCACTAAGAAACTGAAAGTAGCTTTAAAGACTAGCAAAGCATCCATGTATACACAGGCTAGATTCTGAGGCCAAGGATAATTATATGTTTTTCTTTAGCTCTGTATGAAAACTAAGTTATAATTCACATCACTGCTCGGAACTTATCTATAATGGCAGCTCCCATTCTAATTCTAAAGACATCACCAAAATGTGAGCAAACATGTTTGCTGTAGATTTCTCTACTGAAACTAGTATCCTCACTCCAAATATTCCTGAAACGTTCCCTGCCCCAATATCTCAAAAGATTACATCCTATAAAACACTCTCCAAGACCGAAAACAGCTATTTAGTGGGTCCTGATAATTTGGGGTGTTGTCTAATAAGAAGTGTCAAGCAGTGTCTTGCTGGTCCCCACCTTACATTTTTCTCTAAGTAGTGCCACAGTATAATTTCCCTAGAAATGATGCACTGCAGTGGTAATACCACTCTTAGGGTGATCCTGCCACTGACCTAGGAGTCTACAAATACATCTGCCTTACTACTCATGTATAAAACCATGAAATACATCACCGACTTTAAACCAAGACATTAAAAATTTGATCAAGCTCAACCCACAACAATTCTGATTTCTTAAGGTTAAGTCATGCCTATTAAATCTTTTGTACTTCTTTCAAGAGGTCCTGCAAGTTATGAAAAGTGGTCACACTGCATACTTTTTTCCTACAAAGACATTTAATATCAGACCACATGATGGCATTGTTAATAAGCTAATGGCCTTAAACACTGATCCCTATGTAGTAGAATGGCTTGCAAACTGGCTCAAGGCAGACTACCTGTTGTCAATAATTCCTCCTCAGTTAGGTAAAAGGTATTCAGTGACATTCACTAGGGTTCTGTTCTAGGCCATGTCCTTTTAGGCATATATTTCTTTGCTCTTTATACTGACAACAAGGATCTGTGGCTGACTAAGTTCACAGACACTGCAAGCTTGGAGTACTAGACATACAACTTCTGGACCACTGATAAAGGACTCAAAACAAAATCATAAAAAAATGCAGTATCATCTCCTTTGAAAAACAACAAACTCCTACCACCTATTGTATCAATCATACTCCATTCTCCAGTGAGTCTGTTAAATGGGACTTGGGTTGATGGCTTCCACTCCTTTGATTACCACATAGCAACTGTTGCCAGAATACCATTACATATCGCAAAATTAATCACAAATGGCATTTAATCTAAAAACAAGGAAATGATTGCTCTCCTGTACTCTTCCCTGGTTAAACCCATTATGAAACAATACACTCTTTGGCATTTATCTTATTAGACACATCAAAAAACTCAATAATAAAGGCAGAGACCCATCACAAGAAGGATCTTGGGTCTCAAAAACATTATCTATCAAGAAAAGCTGGAATCAGTATCCTTCTACTCCATGTCATATAGGCCATTGAGGGGAGACCTGTGCCATGCCTTCAGGGAACCCATTATCTCTTTTTCGATATATATAAGTAGTATCAATAGCATTAGAATAAGAGATCTCATGTCACATCAGGTAATAAAAAAAAAGCTCTAAGTGGAGAGATGGGATCATTACCCAACAATATCCCTTGTTTTGGAGTTTCCTTGACTGTCAAACAGTGCAACTCCTTGACTGCTATTAAAAAGACAAATATATGGGTGCCCTAAAATGCAATCCTGGACGTACAGGAGTTGCAGTTATTGAAAAGATTTGTAGTCTAAGGATGGTACTTTGTAAGGCATGCATGGCCACAGACTGAATAGCCTTGTATGTTCTATGAGCAGGTGCATCGTTACAAACTGAATTATATGTTGCATTTCCATTTTTGTCTTCAAAAAAGAATGCATAAAATGGTGTGGTGGTTTATTCAAAACCAGTAGCCCTTCTTTAAACATGACTGGATTCCTTTTGTCTTTCTTTTTATACTCTTGCATGAAATATGGCTAGATATTTCTCTCTACTACAGTTTTGAACTTAAAATAACATGTATTTCAAATGCAACATCAACTACATTCTTTGAAATGAGATATAAAGACACAGTGCACCACATTTATTAGAGTGCTGCCTTATTATAGTGCATGGGTAATAAATATGTATATGTGTGTATATATATATATATATATATATATATATATATATATATATATATATATATATATATATATATCAAAAATAGCATGAAGCATTTCATCTTCTTAACACACAAGCTTCTTTAAATTATTACACCATTTCTACTTGACCAGCCAGTTTGCTTTACTAGTCTTTTGTCTTGTTTCAAAACTCTATTACATTATTTGTAATAATAATAACATAGGTGACTTCTGCAGAAACAAATTAGTCTCTAGCTCCTTGTCTTAGTGCCTTCAGAGAATGAGAGACATCATCACCCACATGTTAAATAGCAGAATAAAACCAAAAGGAGACAGTTAAAATAGTAAATTAATTATATTCACACCTTATCCAATATCCACCTTCAACTTAACAAAAGTAGCCACAAACCTCTAAACTAAAAATACACCTGGAGAGAATGAATAAACAATGGTGGCTGGTGACTTCAAATTAAAGGGGGGCTGCAGGAGACAGCCGAATGGATGGGGCCAATGCGAAGGGGTGTGGCTAACGAGAAAGGGGTGGAGCTATGCTCAAAATCACAACTGGAACTTTAATTAAATACGCTGCCCTGGGTGCCAAACCATCAATTTGAGAGTCCAATCAAGACAAAATGAAGTGTAGAAGAAAACATATTTCAATGCATTGGCTACATTACAGCTTACTTAATATCTAGATGGAAACAAAAAGGTTGTGAGGCATGAAAAAAATAAATTACTTTTTAAATACATTACCGGAATGCCAGTCAAAATCAAATATAAAAAAAAACAAGCAGCACTCACCTCAGACCACTTCTCCTTGCACTACAGTTCTAATTATGATTTATATTCAGTTTTATAAAAGTACCAAGTAACATGCTGAAAGTAGCAATACTCTGTGATACCCCCACTTGTAAAAATGTTTCTTATCCAAAAAAGATCTGCTGCTTGACAACAACTATCTACTTGTTTCATTGGGAAGGCATGATCAAAGTAAAAAATGAACAGCAAACAAGAAACAAGTTCAAGATACATTTCTTAAAGGATTACAGCACATGTTTATGGACCACACGATAGACTGGCATTCTGTTTAGTTTACAGGTAAAGCCTGCAAAGATGACTGCAAGTCTCCAACAAATGTAATGAGCGTCTGAAAATACTGTAAGCCTGTCATTTATTATAAATGCCGTCATATGCATTTCAATACCTAAGGTTTATATGTTATCTAGTTATGCAAATATTATCTTCATGGCAGCAACAAAAAGGCATTCAATGGTGGTAATTCTATAACAGTATACTTATTACAGCTTACTTGCATCTTGCAATCTCTGACAAGCTTACCTGATGGTCATTAATGCATTGCTACTTAAACACAGAGCAACAGGCATTGTGACAGCATGCATTTTCTGAATAATAAGAAGCATAAATCAACAGTATACAAATATTACAGAAAACCAGAACATTCTGCAAAATCAAGGACAGATGAAAAGCCACTGTTGTACTTGTGTCTACATTGGATGGGGGAATACTCTGCACACTTACACTGCATAACTGCTCCTTGCTTTGCTTGGACACATCCAGAGTCAGTACATGGGGGAGTGGGGTGCAACAAGTATGTCACAATTTGAAATGAAATCTGGAAAAAGCCAAAATTTATTGGTGGGGGGGACAAAAGCACAAAAACCAGGGACACATTTTAAACATTGCTTGTATAATGTTGGAAAGTTGCAAGAATAAAATGCTGTGTTACCACCATACATTTCACTGCCAAGTCTTGAACCCAGGACCCTGTGCAAAACAGTCAGAGCAACATAACACTAGGCCAAATCAGCTATTTTGTGAAAGAAAGGAAGACTGAAACTTAAATGGCTACCATTTAGTTCTCATCATAGCTGTCAACCTCTTAGCACAAAACACCTGAACAAAGCCAATAATGGGGGAATACAGCCCCCAAACATATTCAGTGAATTCAGTTCTCACCATAGCTCTCAACATTTTAGCAAAAAACACCTGGACAAAGCCAGTAATGGGGGAATACAGCCCCCAGACACATTCAGTGAATTTAGTTCTCACCATTGCTTTCAGCCTTAGCTCAAAAAACCTGAACAAAGCCAATAATGGGTGAATACAGTCCCCAAAATAGGGACAAATTTCAAATATCCATCTTATAAACTTAGAAAATTGCTAGAACCCTATGAAGTCTGAAATTCAAATGCTTGTCATTTTTATTTATTTAACATTTGTTAACCAGGAACGTCTGACTTGGAACAAAAGCCAATATTTCAGCAGAGGCCCAGGGAGAAACACTCCAGATGCATGTCTTTGTAAGATGGGAAGACACCAGAGCAAACCCACACAAACACAGGGAGGACATACAGACTCCACACAAAAGGCACCCCAGCCAATTATCAAACCAGAGAACCTCTAGCTGTCAGGCAACAATGGGACCAGTGCACCACTACACTACTGACTGTGTAAAAAAACAAAAATACAGAAACCACAGATTTTATGAGGAACAGAACAAATATGAGGCAAAAATCTGTAAATGTTTTACAAATGATGGTGGGTAGGGAATTCAGGCTCTTGCCACCTGGGCCCATGGTACAGGGTTCAAGCCTGTGGTATTCTCTACCCACCACCGTGTATCCTGCGTTCTTTAGCCACCAGCATATAGCAAGCAACTGGGGCATTTTCTCACACACACACACACACACACACACACACACACACACACACACACACACACACACACACACTCTCAGTTCCAGAGTCCATGCAAGACTACACCATATCCTCATCCCCTACTGTCCTCCTGGCTCCAGCATACAGACGATGCAGTCTGGAGTTCTTCTGTTCTATGCAGTTGTCACCACATAGACTTCTGGGAATCTGCAGGGCAAAGATGCCTTTCCCCCTATCTGGACTGCTGAAACAGCATTCTGGAGTTCTCTGAATTCCAGAAACTCCATGCACGGAGAGTTCCGGGACTCGCAATTTGATTGTTTTATTTTGTTTTTCTTCTTTCCACAGTTGGGGGGGGGGCTGCAGTCTTATAGCATGAACAGCTCCTGTGAATAAAGTTATGAAAGCTACATACAAAGATGGAATGTGGACAGTTTTGAAAGAGAAACTGACTACAACAATAAAAAAAAATGTTTATCAGACTCTAAGCATACTACAACATCAAGGGGATATATTTCCATAAGAACAAGATATCTTATTAAGGTGAGAGACAAAAAAAATATAAGAAATAGGAGTCAAGTCAAACTACAACTTTGAAAACTAAAATAAACGGATTAAGCATAGTGTGAGAAAATATCAGGAAAAATTTGAAGAAAATTTATATAACGATATTGAGAATAATAGAAAACCTTTTTATAGATAAATAAGATGTGAATGGAGTAAAGGCACACATTTATAAACTGGGTGCAGATTCTAAAATTTATTCTCAGACACAACAGATTATAGATATATTTACAAAATCTTACTCAAGAGAGTCTGGCTCCACAAAAGGGATGATAAGTTGTCCTAGTGATAGCCAGGTAACCCCAGTTACTGGAATCAAATTAGAATATATTGAAAAAGAATTGCACAAACTAGATCCAAACAAAGCACAGGGAGGAGAAGAAATTAGTAACAATGACCTGAGAACACTTCAGCAAGAACTTATGGTACCATTATATCTATTATTCACTAGGTCATATAAATATGGGGAGATTTCTCAAGATTGGAGACATGCACTTATTAAACCTGTCTAAGGGAAAGGGGAGTATGACCAACCAAGAGTCATATAGACCCTTAATTCTACTTTCATGTTGCAGAAAAATAATGGAAAAGATAATATTGGATAAGTTATTGTTGGAACTGGACAGGTTGGCACTTGAAACCATATGTCATCATGCATATGTTGAAAACAGATCTATTACCACCTGTAACATGATGTTCTACAACAATATAATAACAGCTATGAATGAAAAGATGTGCTGTCATGTAATTTGTATAGATTTAACTTCAGCATTTGACAGGATTATATGCAAAACACTGATCAATAAATTAATACAACTAGGTATTGATGTACTCTTGATAAGATAGATAGCTGCATGGCTTACAAATAGGCACTGGCAAGTATGATACAGCAACTGGACAGGTGAAATTCTTGGTTATGGTCAGGGTGTCCCACAGGGCTCTGTTGTAGGCCCTTATTTGTTTAGATTGTATCTTTCAGACCTATACGCAGACAACCTGAAATTTGGTAAACTGATTACATGCGTTACAGATAAGGCATGCCTGCAAAAAAGCTTGACTAACTGATCATTTGGGCACAGGAGAATAACATGCTGATAAATACATCAAAAACTAAGCATATGAGATTTTGTAGGCATAATTTGAAAGGTGAATATTTAATATAGCACACAGTGATTGAAACTGTAGACTCATTTAAGGACTTGGGTAAATGGGTAGATTCAGCAATGAGTTTTTCTAATCATATCAATCAATTGGTTAATGATAATTATAGAACTATAGGTGGCACAAAAAGATTTATAAAGTCTAGGAAATCAAAATGAAGAAGTCATTGTCCGTTAGTTACATTAGACCCAACTTGAATATGGAATAACAATATGCAAACCCTATAAGAAAACAAGCATGAGTAAACTGGAAAGAGTACAGCGGAAATATATCAAAGGCATCCGTGGATGTGAAAATTTAAGTTAATATGAAAGACTAAAATATCTGAACTTGCAAAGTGCTTCTAACAGATATCCAAGAGATCTTTCAAGTATATAGGGTATTTAGAGGCAACTACCTCTGTGAATGTTTGGGGTTATCAAAACGTACTAGAGAATCATCAGACAACCTATGTAGAAGATTCTACAGGAATGAGAAGTGTACTAACTGGTTCTCTGACAGAGTAGCTGATACATGGAACAGACTAGCAAATTACATTAAAGCAAGTGCTAGTATAAATACTTCAACAACAGCCTGGACACTTATGGAAACATGTTTTGGTATATTGGCAAGCTAGATGGGCATTAATGACCATGCTTGAAATATTTTTATGTATGTAGGTATACAAATGCAAGTATGACAGTTTTATCATCTGCCATAGTCTATTTATATTGTTCAGGGTTAGTCACCATAATACTATCTGACTTGCTATTGTGTAATGCATGAAAGTGAGCTGCTGGTGCACTTTCAAGTTTTTTAGTCTAGATGCCCCTGATTAACTTTTATACTCTGACTTTTAATTTTCCACTAATTTAACCTATACAGAACATGATACAGAAGCATACAAGAGCAAGCATACACATACATATGCATACAAACCAGTGTTGCAATGACATCAAGCATAGGTCTCAAAATGCAGGGTGTTAAACTCAGAAAAATATTCTCTTCGTATCCTGACAAAAATACATTCACCCCTGCATTCTGTAATGTGATATATACACGATTCACATCTGATCTTTAAGAAACATACTGACCAAGAAATGTTTCATGTTTGTACTCCTCTTATACAAGGTTATGGGGACACATTGGGTATTAATATAAAATAATGCATCACTATATAAAATCTCCCCAATGTTTGTTTATGCATTCAGTCAATGTATCCCCTCTCTCACTCTAAGAGCTATGCTGTGCCATGAGAAAAGATTTTCATACATTCTCTTTTTCTATGCATGGAAAAATCTAACACATTCTTGGGTGTTGGTGCTGCCTGATGACTTTACCTCTCCCTTTGAATTTCTTTTTGATCTTCACTAGTGCTTTCAGGTAATTAGCATAATTACTGCTAATGCTCCTTCCCACAATTGATTCATCATATAGGATATTTTTTTTAATGAGCCAGATGATGGCTAGAAGCAGGAAACATCTCAGAGTAGCCATTGTTTTTTTTTTTTTTTTTTTTTTTATAATCTAATGAGCAATTTATGTCCAATGAACCCTTGTATAATAGTTTAAATAGTTGGCTGTATTCTAAACAACATAATGCAAAAAGCTCAAATTAGATGCATTAACTTATTATAATTAGATAATAATTAGATGTATAAATGTATACAAGTTCTCACAACTAATAAACTCTACTATCAGGTCCTCAAAACACTTCTCTGATACTACTCTTGACTGGATTCTTGTTTCCACCCCCAATACATCTCTGACAGCGGTATCCTACCTGACACTCTTAGCGATCATCTTCCCTCTTTCGCTCGCTTCCCTCCTCCTTACAACTATTCCACACTTATATCTCCTCCCGCTCTCTCAAAAACATTAACCCTGAAACCTTCTCCAGCTCTCTAAAAGTCACAAATTGGAGTCCTCTAAAAACCCTCTCCCTAGATAATGCAGTAGCCTACTTTAATACTACATTTTAGACCGGTTAAATATCCTTGATCCCTCCAGAACCAAAAGAATTGAAAGTAAAACTGTCCCATGGTTAAACAAAGAAACTACAACTATTATGCATCTCTGTGACAAAGCCTGGAAACATTACCAGAAAAATAAAACCCATACCACCCTGACTGAATATAAACTACTATGTCACAAAGTAAAAAAAATGCTTGTTGCATCTGACCACAAATCCTGCTTCTCCACCCATTAAAATAACCACAAGACCAAACCCAAAAAAGTCTGGAATGGCATATCCACCCTCCTCAAGCTTGGCAAAAGAGGTAACCCCCCTCCCCCCCTGCCCTGACCCAAATGTCCCAGACATCTCCTTAGCCACCCAATTTAACTCCTTCTTTATTGATTCTATAGCCAAACTACTTCCTTCCCCAACAAAGCTTCACTTCCACCTCCTCCTATCTCTCCCTCCCCTAACACTACCACCTCCCAACCTTCCTTCTTCACTATCAAACCCATTCCTATCTCCACCATAAAAAAACTCCTTTGGAAACTGAAACCATGCTCAAATGCCTCTGATGACCTTCCTTCCTACTTACTCAAAATGGCTGCTGATGCCATCACCTTTCCATCTCCATTCTAATGAACCACTCAATCCAAGAAAACTATGTACCCCTACTCTGGAAAAAGGCCTATATCATTCCCCTTCACAAAGGAGGTAACAACAACATTCCCAATTTCTGGCCACTCGCTATCTTATCCCTGATCTCAAAAGTTCTAGAAAATTGTATCCACCTTCAACTTCTACCCTACCTCACAGACAGCCACCTACTTACCCCCATACATCATGGTTTTAGACCTGGCCACAGTACCACAACCAGTCTCCTCTCTTTCCTCGAAATCCACCAACAAAGCCCGGGATTCCAGCTGTCTAGTGTCCACACTGCTTCTGGACTTATCTAAGGCCTTTGGCACTATCTCCCATAACCTTCTCCTATCTAAACTCTTTAATCTAAACCTATCCCACTCTTCTGTCAACTAGTTTTCTAGTTACCTCTCTGACAGACAACAAGCTGTCAAATGGAAAAAAGCCACCTCCTCCTTCCTTAATACACCTACAGGCATACCCCAGGGTTCCATATTGGGTCCCCTACTGTTCAACATTTTACACAGATGACTCTACGATCATCTGCTCCACCACTCTCTTAAAACTAACTCATGATGCTTTCTCTTATACTGAACATTGGATGATAGAAAACCACCTATCACTCAACGCATCAAAAACTAAAATTATGTTATTTTCTCCTTCAAAAAGTACCATTATAGACAAGAACTCATTTTCCATTACTAGTCAAAACCATACCTCTCTCGAGGTAGCCTCTCATGTAAAGCTTCTAGAAGTCCTTATTGATGAACAGTTAAAATTTGATACCCGCCTACTAACCAATATAAAGAATACCCATCAGAAACTAGATGTGCTCTACCGCCATAACTGCTATATCACTCCCACTATTAAACTTGTACTCTCTAACACCTTCCTCATTCCTTCTCTCCTATATGGTGGCCCACTTCTTACCAGCCTTCAGTCTTCTCTAAAAATAAAGCTATCCTCCTGTTATAACAACATTTCTAAGTTTGCTACCAGCTATAAATCCTCATCCCACCACTGCAATGCCCTACACAAACTAAATTGGCTCAAACTGCCCAATCATCTTACCTATATTTAACTTACTCATGCCCATAAACACTTTAATCCCCCTATCTGCCCCTCTCTTGCCTCCTCCTTCAAAATGCACCTACCCAACAGACTTCTAAGATCCAATAACCGGAATTTGCTTGAACTGCACAAGCCTGCTCATCTCCAGGCAAACACCTGCTATCCTTTTCCCTAGCTCACCTCTGGAACTCCCTGCCATCTCTTATTCATACTACAGACAACCACTCTACATTTAAGACCCTGCTTCATTTCCATCTCAAAACCCTCTGGAAATGTGCCTGCTCTCATCCCACATGACTCACCTCGTTCCCCATTTCTCACACTCCTTTACTTCTTTCTTCTCTTCATCACACTGACCTTCTCTGACTACCATCTTCATGTTTCTCATTTACTCCTACTCTTGCTCTACTTTTTTGTCCCACCCTTCTAAGATTCAACAATTAACACCTCTTATCCCCCTATCCTACTTTAATTCTGCTAAGATGTGATGTAAAACTGTAATGTCATAGGTTCATACTAGGCTATCTGCCCTGGGGCAATTATAAGCCTAGCCCGATTCTGTATGGCTTACGCCACCCCTTGATTTGAGTATACTGTGCCCTTTTTAAGGTTTAGTTTACTGTGCCTCTTTCTACTAGTGACATGGGAGTAATCCCTGGGACAAACCTACGATCCCCCATCCACTTATCGAGATTCTTCTTGAAGAGATTCAGTGAGGTGCTCTGCCTCACATGAACTGGAATTCTATTCCAGAGCGAAGGGAGCCTCTGGGTTATGAACCTGTCCCTCCAGCAAGTTCTATTTATTTCTGTGCTGAGGTTCAAGTCCCTCGAGCATGTGGCTCTAAGGGATTTAGATTTACTGAGGTGGAGTATGTCCATTAATTCTGGATTTGACATAGCTTTGTATGTCAGGCATAGATCGCCTCGAAGTAGGTGGTATGCAACTGAGTAAAACTGGAGTTTTTTTAACCAAGCAGCATATGGCATCTGTTTGAGACCCTTGATCCTCTTGGTGAGATACTTTTGGGGTCTTTCTAATTGCTGCAGGTGTCGGGTAAGGTACATCCCAAAAGGGGCATTGTATTCTATGATGGGCCTGATGAGGGATGAATAAAGGGGCACAATTACCTCTCTTGATCTAGATGTGAAACCCTTCGTGATGAGGTGGGCTATGTAGAAGGTCTTTCTAACCACTTTGGCAATGTGTTTTTCAAAGGAGAGATTGCTATCAACTTGGGTCCCCAGGTCCCTAATAACCTTCTCTGTACTTAATGGGTTTCCGCCTATGTGGTAATTTGTGGGCACATTGTTTTTGCCAAAGGGTATGACTATACATTTTTTGGCATTTAGCTTTAAACCATGGCGCTGGCACCAGTTATCTGTCTCTGTCAGACCTTTTTGAAGGATGTTTGTGTCAGCTGGAGAGTTGATTATGGCGCCCAGTTTGCAGTCATCTGCGAACTTGGTGAGCCATAGTCCTCCCACGTTTTCCTGTACCTCGGAAAAGTATATACTGAACAAGAGTGGTCCCAGGACAGAACCCTGTGGGATGCCACTTGTGACCGGTTTCGAGTCTGACATGGCTCCAGCAACTCTCACTCTGCGGGTTCTGTCTTTGAGCCAGTTTGCGACCCATCTTGTGACATAGGGGTTTATATTTAAGCTGGATAGCTTATCTATGATGCCCAAGTGGGGTATTGTGTCAAATGCCTTTGCAAGGTCCAGATAGGCTGTGTGGACTACCTTCCCTTCATCTATGGCTTTGGTGACTGTTTCAAAGAAGTCAACCAGGTTCAAAAGGCAGGATCTGCCCTTGACAAAGCCGAACTGGGTAGGATCTAGTGTCTGTAGGTCCCCAATGTCTTTGTTTATGAGCTCCATGATGATCCTTTCCATAGCCTTGCAGACTAAGATAGTCAGGCTTATGGGGCGATAGTTTCCAGGGTCCGTAGAGGCTCCACCTTTGTGGAGTGGGACCACTGTTGCTGCATGCCATTCTGTGGGCACATATCCTGTAGTGAGGCTGAGATTGTATAGCTGTTTTATTTGAGGGATTAGTTCCTCTTGTAGTTCATGCAGGACGCAACCTAGGATGCCATCTGGTCCCATGGAAGCAGTGTTTTTTGCTTTGGCGAGGGCAGCCTTCACCTGAGCATCTGAGATGTTTGGGAGGCAGCCCTCTGCCGGGATAGATACTTGCTCTTTTGGGGGGGAGGGGGTGGAGAAGTTTGCACTGAACCGGTCTGCCAGGATATTGACGATGTCTGCAGGTTCAGTGTATTTTTTGTCATTTAGAATCAACCCTGTGTTATTTCACACTGTAACAAATCTAACAGGAGTATGCACCAATGGATTTTTCTTATTTTAATTGACGTGTGCGTAATTTTACCTATTGATTTTTTGACTGTATTTTTACTGCAATCGTGGATTTTTGGTCATGTTGTGTAATACCAGCATTCTTCAATAGTATTACATAAATGTAAATGCATTGTCTTCATATTATATTGCTGTTCATGGAGCTTTTCTCCCTGGGACTCCATTGAAAACAGGCTCTTCTCGGCCCAGTGCACTATCTTGGTAAACAAACTGTAAAACAAAACAAACTTCCTATATCCAATACTGTGTCAAGTTCAGAACATGCTTTCATTTTATTTTTCTCTTCAGTATCCATTCCCTATTGGTCTCATCAAGGCTGTCTTTTCACCATAGATAAATTCAGTTTTATTTAACATCAAGCTGGCTTGGATCATCACTGCATTTGAATGCAAATCACTCCTGGACTCCCCATCACTGTGAAAGAAAGTACTGCTTTCATGGTATTGTTCATACTGGAAGTTCACACATCTTTTCTACTGCATGTTTCTACCATACTATTTGCCTTTGGGTATATAGTAGTATTTATTTCTTATGATGTATTTCCAAATGAAGACAGCACTGTTCATACTGCAAACCATTTCATAATGGACCATTATCTGATGCTGATGTAATGTTTTGTGGTTTTCTAAAAATTCATTACTGTAAATAATTACAGCAGCTACTTTTTGTGACAACCTTAAAACTCATTTATCAGGGCTAGCATATAGTCTGTGCCGTTAACATGACTACATAAATCCATGTTGATATCTAAGCAAGCTGGTTTCAATGGCTCTGACATACTGACTTAAAACATTATATGTTTGCAGTCTGCCACAGTATTTAGTTAGCTAATCATCTATTAATGCTGTAAGTGCATAAAAGTAACATTACTCAACAGCAATGAAAATATGAAAGCTTAAATATCAATGTGAGGTTAGAATGCAAAGATAATATAATTGAAACAAATTAATGAGAAAGGAGAATAGAGTCTCCATGTGATTATCATGAGGCCAATTAACAGAAGCCAATTTTTCGCTCTCTCTCTAATACTTTTTGATCACAGTTTTCTCAATTGATCTATTTATTATTCATGATCTTTCATTTAGGATTTTGAAAAGATGATTTGCAGAAGAGATTCCAAGTGAAAAAGTTTCACGTCCCAACATCTCAGTGTAGTTAAATACCACTTTCAGATTCAAGCATTCAGGAAGCACTTCCACCCATCCATCGTTTCTACTGTCGAGCAGGTTCTCATTATGGGAATAAACTTAAACTGCAAAAATAATTTTTCATGTAGGGTTTCAAAGTGAATACCTTTGTTAAGAGAGGGAAATAAGAGTTTTTGAAGGTAGAGATCAGATGTATTTGGCTGCAAGTACTGCCATCAGGTCTTTAGCACTGCGATTACCAGCTTAGATTATACCCACAACACCATCAATATCTACTAGGTCAAATATATTTACAAATTCCTCTGTGAATTTTTTCCTTGATGCTGGACAGTGAGCAGTAATGTGGGACCCAGGGGACATGGGAGGCAAAAACTGAGTGAAGCTGACATCTATGGCATCAGTAAAAACTCAGTGAAAACAGGAGGAGCAACCATGGACTATTGATCAAGCAAAAGTTCTGGGGAGGCTAGTATTGAAGGAACCCTTCCCTGTTGACTGCTAGATGAAGCTGGAGTGGTATCATTTTTTTTCTAAAGCCAAGTCAAAAATTCTAACCCTGCTCTCATCTGATAGAGAACTGATAAATTCCCCAAGATATTCATCTGCTGTCTGTCCTCTGTCAGTAGGGCCCAATTCTGACATCTCGGTCATATCATTTCTTTCTGGTTCTGCAGAGACCTCAAGTAATATGGTGGGATTCTAGACTGTAGCCGAATAATCTTTCTTTGCTCTACTCCTGGACGTCTTTAAAAGGACACATCCCTGTATTAGCTCCTCATCTAGTAATAGCAAAGTTATTTTTATGTTGCCCAATCCATTATTCAATCATCTGGACCCCCTCAAGAACTGACAACAAGCCTTGGGCTGCCTAAGCCACTTCCTGTCATCTGTCCTTAAGCATATGAAATGATGACTTACTGGGCTGAATACAGCCAGGGATAGGTCGCAGCCGGACAGATCCACAATGCAATGTAACAACACAGGATTACCAAACCTGTGAGCCATCGACTAGGAAGTATGATGCTTCACAAGCGACTTGCACTTAAATAACTTTGAGGCACCCTTGCCCTCCATTCTAGATCAGCTAAGGACAATTGGGCTTAGCATTAAGCCTTCGTTAGCTACATACACACAAGTGCTGTTAGAACTTTCATGTTGAATAAACTAGTGAAATAAACTTTAAATCATAGACTATAAATACTTATGTAAAGCCCACACGGTTACAAGGAGGCATTTGCTCCAGATCTTACCCTGGTTCTCTCATTCTCTGTATAAAGATAACTGCATGGATATGCTGAAACAAATAAACAGTCATCATTTAGCTAGTGAAAACTAGGAACCAGTACTGTTGGAAGTTACACAGGAAAGAAAAAAAAACTTTTTGCAACAAATATCACACCACTGCCACAGATTATGTCAAGAACAGAAGGAAAAATTACAGCACATTCCTCCTCTTGAACCACGTGCTTTGTTAACAGGTGGCCCAATGTATTCTTCTTGTAGACAAGAAACAGGTTGAAAAAAAGATCATGAATATATAGTACTTTTGGATGAATGGTTAGCACTGACAACATATGAAAATAAAAAAGGAATATCTTGATTATGTAAGTCTTTGTCAGGTCCAACTCCTTTATCAGCAAGTTCCAAAAGGAAAAACTTCTAACCTATAGTCAATGACGTCAAAATAGAGATTTTAGCCTCACCTGAAACAACTGAAGGCGACCATGTTGCTTATTCATGTGTTACTTAAACACTTTAAATTAAAACACATAGAACAATAAGTCATACCAACATTAAAACACTTCTGCTTTAATAAATCAAGAAACAAGCTACATCAGAAAAACACAGGAAGTGCTGTCATCACACAAGTCTTCCTCAGACAATGAAAGCAAAGTAAAACTACATTGCATTTAAGCAGACAGACACTATCACTTGATATATCAGCAGTTTATTTCTGTAACATTCTGTGTGTGTGTGTGTGTGTGTGTGTGTGTGTGTGTGTGTGTGTGTGTGTATGTGTGCAATAAGAAATCATTCAGCTGCTGAGAATTATAGATAAAGTAAACTATGATAATATGTAGGTAGAATAACCTGTCTAATGTGAAATGATGAATATATGCCCATTGTATGTTTTACTGCATGTATGTATACGTCTTCTCAATTCAAGCCTGATGCATGCAGTTTTGTTTAGACTGCACTGTTGGCTAAGTAACAATAAAGTTTACTTTGACTTCTGACTTTTTGAAATGATAGTAAGTTTGAAAGGTATTTAATAGGCTTGCAATGCAGGGAACAATTGTGGAGTCTAGCTCAAATTCTCAGTTACCCCTAAGCACTCTTTGGTAAAGTGATGTGCTCTTGGTCTCACAGCAGGCAAGTGAGGGTTGATGGATTTATCTCTGTACCACAGGAACTATAGCTTACAGCCTTAACTCTCTGCATCAACTGCCTGATGTAAATACAGTGCAGTTTTCTTTATTATTTAGACCTGAATTTGTACATGCATTCAGTCTAAAAAGTCATAT
This sequence comes from Protopterus annectens, assembly GCF_019279795.1. Classification (NCBI taxonomy): domain Eukaryota; kingdom Metazoa; phylum Chordata; order Ceratodontiformes; family Protopteridae; genus Protopterus; species Protopterus annectens. Next base: position 520,099,140 of record NC_056749.1, read on the forward strand.
GTATTCTTCCAACTCTACTAATTCTACATCTTGCTTGCTATTAACAGAGTTAACTTCTAAATCTGCAAATTTAAAAACATATTCTTTATTGTAATGTATTTCTATACAATGCACTGCTATCATCCATTCCAATTGCATGTTAATGTTCATAAATACCTTTCTGCAAACTCCTAGAGGTTTTCCCTATGTATTTATATATATATATATATATATATCTATATATATCTATATATATATATATATATATATATATATATATATATATATATATGTATATTACATAATATATCATATGCAATATATAATATATATAAATATAAAAAATAGAACATGGCCAACAAAACTGCAGGTATCACAATGATCACTGCACAAGTAAAAGTAACAGGTATACAATATTTATTTGCATTCAAACATATTTATTTGCATTCAGTATTAAATGAGTGCTTTGATTACACATGCCACATTTTCATTTCTCCTATATAATCACACAATTAAAGGAAATGTTTGGCAAAAATAAAACAAGTATTTATAGAAGTATAAGAGAAATGAAAATATATAGTGAGTATAATCAGTGCTGTTCTAATTTCTTTATCAATGTGATAAGTCACAGATTTTTTGGCTAGAATGTTTTTATTAATTCTATTTTCAGCTTAACTCAACAAATAGTAAACATGCAGTAACACTGCATTACATAGGCACAAAAAGGTTAGAACATTTTCTGAAGTAAAAGAAGTTTATAACTCTTAATTATTGTCATTATTCATTAAGTGTAATTCACCACCTTTCCTCCAAAAGTCACTAGTTTTAGGAGGGATTAAGAGGGACAGAGTTAACATTTGAGTCAAAATCAGGGACAGTTGAGAGGTATGGTTAGAATATTACCCTAACATAACAATAAATCAATCTTCATATTGTTGCAGCTCACATAAATTCCTGTGTGGGTGTGTGTGTGTAGAATGCAATGAGAATATTCATGAGACTGAAAAGGTTTACAGTAAACTCATGAACATTTAAATGGCTAGTACAACAATGTTGACTACACAGAAAGGCAACCTTGCAATACAACTTAAAAAAAAAACATTTTTTTTCAGCAGAAAAGCCCCTAACCCCCTTGTGCTTCCCATAAGGAGGCTGTACCCTATCCCCTCTGCTATTTGTTTTTATACCAACTCTTGAGATTACACAGTTCTGGGTGCAAAAAGGAAAACACACTGAACTTCCATTTGTACTCTTCCTGCACTAAGTGAAATATCACAACTTTTACTACTCCATACAATGTCAACCTAACAAATCAGTCACTTAATTCACAATTCAGCAAAAAAGTTTGATAGCTTAAAGTGAAGCCATATTAGGATCAGATTCACAACTTTTGGCATTGGATAACAACATTACAATTGATAGCAGCACATAACATTTTAGGCCATTTTCACAGAAAGATATTGTCAGAATATTGAAGAAAGGTTTTTGAAATAAAGCTGTACAACGACTTCACAAAAATTAGGAATTTGCATATTGGTCTAATATAGGGATTGAAAGGGGAAATGGTGAGGGGCTTCCTCACATACAAGTAGAATTTAGAGAAACATGTATCCAGACAATGTCTATATTCTTGCAATACTGAAAGTAAAGTGTATCAAAATGTAGTAATGGGAATCAAACATTGATTTTTTTTGTCTGCAAAGAATCAGACAAGGCTGCCTCACACTGGACCCTGAAAAATATTAGATCTTAAATCATTTCACTGAAGCTTGCCAGTTAAATTGCTTGTGATCTAAGGAAACAATTATTAATTTTCTTGAGTTCCTATTCCATTTCTTCACTGTAGTGGTAGACTTTGTGTTGTCAAATTGCAAAGGAAGACTTTTCTAAAGACAAATATTCAACAAGTCATCAGAATCCTGAAAAAAGGATAATGCTTAATCATTAATCTTAGTGGCTTGGAGACTGCTGACTTTGTTCATCTTGACTGCCTTTATTCCAGGCTAAAATGTATAATGCTCAGAAAAAATAAAATGCAGTCATTGCTGAGTCAAATAAACAGAACAGTTTATTGGGGTCACTGATTTCATGATCTTTAAAAATGTTTATCAGTGTATTACAGCTACTTACAACTTACTTTATTTCAATTTGGTCTGTGGGTTGTTCTTCACCTTTTGTTGCTTGTTTCTCCACCATGCAGTACTTTTCATGAGACAAGTTATGTCAGTAAATGTTACTTATTTGTTGTAGGATTTAAACATTAAACATATGCTTACTGTAGTTTATTGTATATCAATAAATAGTTATGAAAAACATATTGTACTCTGAAGGCTTGCCATATGCTCCCTCTGACTGCATTACCCATCATTGTGCTGAAAATTGTTCCTATGTTCTGTGAATTTGCTCCTGCAACTCAGCATTAATGGCTGCTTTATCATTCCTCTGATCTTGCAGGTTCTCTTAGAGGTTCATAGTAGCTATTTTACTTTGGCTTTTTGCTGTTCTGTTTCTTTTAAGAAGCTAACACCCTGTCCTACTGTGATACTTTTCAAACAAAATCTACAATTGCTCCTCCTTAAAGCAGCCACCTGCTCCTCCTTTTGTGCCTGTTCACTCATATTTCCTTATGTTTTCCCCCCCTTGGGAACACTATAGCTTTCCAAATTTCTACAGGCCCCATCCAGAGCTTTAGGCATAAGCAGCTCTCTAGCAGGGTCTTGACAAGGGAGAAGTGTTTAAGTGCTTTGTATAATACTTTTTTTCATTAAAAGTGGAATTGGTCTCATTTCAAAATGTATCTTGACAGCAGAGACCAGTCTCTTGGCATTTTCTAGTGCCAATTTGGAGAAATGGACCTTATGCCTAATGAGAAAAAGCTTAGGTAGTGGGTCTGCATATTTTTAGTAAGCAAAACAATATAGATGTTTTTACTTTTAACTGGTCAGTGGCCATAGTCTGACAGATAACAAAATGTTTGCTCACACCTTTAACAGTAAAACGATGACTGAGGTTGCTCTGTTCAAGGAGACAAGACCATGACTGTTTGGTCATCACAAGAAAATGACTTGGAAGGAGAACAGCAGCTGCACTTCTTGGAAATTGGGGGTAGATTATTTTATATATTCTGCCACACACCTATGCAGGAGATGTCTGTGCATCAGATAATCTACTGCTAAGATTGTTGCTGTGTGCCACCATAATAAGGTCAGGGAAGATGGACTCCTGTCTAGACAGACTGAGAGGTCTGTCATTTAATAGATTTATATATACAAACACGCACGCATTCATACATACATGCAATCTGAGTTCAGATCCACTAAATACTGTTATTAGTATCAACAAGCTTCTACAACTAATCTTGGGCCGTGCAAAGTGAAAGAATTTTTTTGCACCCCCATATCCCATACTAATTATATATACTAACTCTGATTAGAAAATCACTGAGGAAAAGGAATATTCCCAACCCAGGAAAACATCAGTCTTATGCAACTGTCAACCATTTTGTTTTGACAAACAGAGCTGCCTAAAATTCAAATCAAGAAATGCAAAACAACAAGAGCCTCTGGACCACCATGTTGATGATAAAATCAAAATTTAGCAAAATGAATAAAACAATGTAACAAGGTAAGTGCTTTCAGGTTATAAAACCTTTCCTCAGACATCATGTGTAACAAAGAACAGAATTTAAAATAAACAATATCCAATCAGAATTCAATATTGAACCCTCCTCCTCTTTAGGGTTGGTTTGATAGGAATGATACCATTCATACCCAGGAAACTGTCTGCAGCTAGTTCAATTATCCACCTAGTTTCAGTATATTCAGTTTCATTAGTCAGCCCCCCCCCCCCATCTTCTAGACATTTTAGTGATTTGTATCACCATAAAATTAAATGAATGATCCATATTTTGTTTCACATGTCGAAATGGTTTACTATCATATGTACGACCGTGGTATGTGTGAAAATAATAATACAGAAAGCAGTAACTGTGAATCACATTAGTGAAGCATGTTAATGCGAACACCATAATGTCGACTGCAGGAAAGTATTTGCACATATGAAATCCGTGTATGTGATATGTGACCAAACAGCATGTCACACAAAATAGTACACATATATTGTCAAGGGCATGCTCAGTCTCCAAGTCAAAGTCAGTTGTCTGAGTTGAACACATAGAAGCAGTGGTTAGACATTTATAACAGGAAGACAACTATGGAAAGAGGTGCAATGGTATGTACAGCATTGCAGTTAAATATCTGCAATGATTGACCGTATTGTGATACACATTCTGATGTCAACAGTTTTCCTCCTTAGGTAAGTGAAACAGCGCCAGATATAGTCCAACCAGGGACCTTAAATGAGGTGCATACCACCATAGAGACACAGAAGGGCTGCAAGATGCTTGTGGTGGATAGTTACCAATATTACCTGGAGAAGTTTTCACTAAATAGGAATTACTGGTGCTGTGTACTGAAGAACAGGGAAAGGTATAAGGGTAGGTGTGTAACTGATGGTAGTATAGAAGGGGAGGTTTTGTTGAAATCCACTGCACATTACCATGCCCCAGACCCCAGGAAACCAGATGTATGTAGAGTTAGAGCTGCCATTAAACATAGAGCTGTGCACTCTGTCAAAGATCCTTGCAGAGTTGTGTCTGAGGTATTGGTGAGTACCTCCAGCAATCTAACAACTGAATTGCCCAATACCCATCCCTAAAGCAGTCTGAGTTACGGTCTAGGAATAACATGAAAATGGATACCTTTAAGGGATTTGCTACTCTGAAAGAACTCACTCCTGAGATGTTGCCAATAAAGAATGGCAGCTTCTTAATTCACCACGACAGTGATGGTGGCTTATGTAATAGTATTGTGATAATAACAACTGTTAAGAATTTACAACTGTTACGTCAAGCAGATTATATCGTGGTGGATGGTACGTTCCCTGTACACACAATTGACTGCAAAGAAATCTATACCATACATTGTTCACTTCCTGGTGTGGAATACAGGAAGATAATACTAACAGTATATGGGTTACTATCTACTAAGGCTGAGGTTACATATGATATCTTTTGGATGAATGTAAAATGCATATGTGAACACCATTCACTTACACTTTCTCCGAATGTCATCATAAGTGATTTCGAGAAAGGTGTTGTGAATTCTATACAGCGACATTTCCTGAATTCTAACCCTAAAGACTGCTGGTTTCACTTAAGCCAGATAATTTTGAGACAGATACAGAAAGTATATTTGGCTGGCGATTTTAGTAGATGTAGAACCTTTTTGGCTTTGTGTAAAGAAATTCTGGTGCTAGATGATAAGGTATGAGGGGCTCAACAGCTGAGAGAATACCGCCACTATTTGAAATCAACTTTTGGAATCACCATGATACTGCCGCCCAAGGTATTCCACGATCACAGAATGCTGTGGAAGGGTGGCATAGGTGCCTGAGAAGCCTGTTAGGGAAAAAGAAGTTGTACATTGTTGATGCTCTTCAAGCTATCCAACTTGAGCAAAACCATTTGGAGGACCTGTTATTGTGTATAGAGGTATGTGCACCAGCATCACCAAAAAGGAGGCGTTTACAGGAAAAGGAAGACGCGTTTGCGAGGTTACTGGCCAAGCATCATATGTTCACTTGCAGGGGATTTACAGCACTGGTAGCTAAACATTGCTCATTGCAGTTTTCATCACAGAACTTTGTATTGCTGTTCCTTATGCACAGCGGTGATGACTACATACTATACTGGGTATGCTGCAGTGTTTTGGTTTATGGAACATCCTTTTCATTTGCAGGATGTATACTTATGTAGGAGTCATTCACATCACATTAATGTACACTTTGCACATAGCATTACAAAATGGTATGTCCATGCTTTGGAGAGATGGTGTACTATTGACCATCATTCACATACTGATTACTCTGAATTGTTCCCGACTTAGCAATATGTTGCCGTCAATAGAGAAGTTGCAATGTATGGGTTTCTGAATGGCTGTTATGGTTGTCTGAATGGGGAACAACAGTATTAGACCTTCCTCCTACAGCATTCAAAAATCTCGAATTCAACATCCACATGCAAAGCATTCGACATTTTCATATTTCCCACAATATCATCATACAAATGCATTTTCGTCATTGTGCTATCAGAACATGTGATAGTAACCCTGTTGAAATAAAGCATTGAGAACATCGCACGTCCTTATGGCTGATATATGTTGAAATATCCTATCTTTTAATTTACAGTTTGTCTTTCCAACATAAAATGAATAATATGTCCTGCACTGGGCTAAATAAATAAAGTTCCTAGTACGGCAGTCTGCATATTCTTTCAAAGAATATTTCCTAGCTGACACTGGGTGAGTAAACATTATCACCTCTAATATACTGACAGGCTTTACAGTGTCTACAAGGAAAAGTGCCTTGTCATCCCATTAGGGGTTGCATGTCCCTGCGCTGATCATTACATAACAAATCTTTCAAGTTTTTACAATGTTTAAAACAGGTTACCACTTCCCCCAGTTTAACATCTGTTAACAAAATCTTCTAATTCTGTCATATGATGTCACATTTACCTCCTACATTATTACTATAACTCAAAGTTACCTGAGGTGGTTGTTCCATGCAGTGTTCATCTCTACATTGTTTCTAACAGCATTATCAGACAACCAAGGCTTTGCTCTATGCGTTCTGTCCTTACTGCTCTGTTGAATGCATACTGTATAATATTGCTCTTATAGCCTCTCTTACTGAGGTTGTCCATTAATATCATGGACTTTTCCATGCATCTACCATCCCTGGTACATAATCTAGAAGTTCTATAAAATTGTCCCTTGGCGATGTTCTCAAACATATACCTCCAGCATTCCTTCCTAAATACAAATGTTTTAATCTTCTCCCATCTTTTTTAGTTATACGGACATCCAAAAAATCTATTATGGTATCAGAGCAAGAAACACTAACTGTCAAAAAATCTGTTGCAGTTTCGAGGTATCTGATAAATTGATGTAGGTCCTCTTGCGTGCCTACCCATAACATAAACACATCATCCACAAAACGAGCATAATAGCTCAGAAACTTTTCCATGGATGTGTTGTATCAAATATAATCTGATTTTCCCAATATGCGAGAACCAAGTTTGCATATGAATTTGCACAGGGCATACTCATTGAAATACCCCTGTTCTGACAATAGAAGGAATTGTTATACATAAAAATATTATTGTTCAACACGCAATCCAGTAACAAACGGACATTATCAATCTCAATACTGTTTAAGACTGCTAGATGTTTCAGAAATATTTATATGGCCTCTGGGCCATAGACTTTAACTGTAAATAAATTGTTGATATCCAATGTCACAAATAAGTAACCCATGTAGTCAGTTTCAGAGCCCAAATATGCATATAAAGATTGTAAAAAATGTGCTGTATCTCTTAACATCCTAGGTGTGGAGTTTAAACACTTTTTTAGTTTTGACTCCACCCAGATAGAGGCATTTTCAGTCACCCAGCCCAGCCAGATATAATCGGGATGTAGAGATGGGTTCCTCAAATCTTTATGCATATTTGGCAAAGCCTTAAATAGTGGAATAACTGGATGTTCAAAACACATCATCCCTAATCTGATTTCTCTATAATTAAATAATTCCCATTTAACCTTATTAATAACCATATTGACATCAATAGGTGTTAACTTTTGGTAAGTATTGGTGTCAGTTAACATTTCATGTACTTTGTTATGGTAGAACTGACTATTCATTACTACCACAACCCCACCCCCCCTTTATCTGCAGGTTTCATCATAATCTCATTATTTCCCATGTGACCTAATTTCCTCCCTTTGTACCATACGTAGGTTCTGAAATACATTCTTCTGCTTAGTGTTCAAATATTTGGCAATATCATTCTCACATGCTCTTAAGAACATATCAATAACTGGACAAACTGGTGGACTAAAAGTACTGGGATGGCTCAGTTCATGACAATGTATATGGTGTGCACCACCAAGCATTTTTTTCAGTTCAGCACTCCTTGCAAATAGCCTTAAATCTAAAACAAGATCACTGTAGTTTCAGCACATACTGGGGACAAATTAAAGTTCCTTATTCAATACATACATTTCATTCTCAGATAATTGGAAACTAGAAATATTATAGACATGACATTCACTATCAGAAGTCATAGAGATGTCTTCCATCATTTCACATTGCGATTCTGTGTTAAACTACTCATTTGGTTCTCTTTCATTTTCACTGGAACTGGTAAAACATGAAAAAATGCATTGGGGACCTTCGGTCCCTCTCCCAATATATTTACATCACCAACAACAGCATTGGACAGCCCCAAAGCCATTGTGAGGCACTTAATGGCTTACTCATTGGCATCCTTCAACACAGAAACATGTGATGATGTCATAGTGTTGGTCTCAGCTCTCTTATCATTTCTCTTTCCCCTGTTTTTGGCAATTAAGGTGGAGTGTTCATCCCTAATGTTACTGGATGCAGTAGAGGGTTGCATGTGTTCCGTATTACCCTTCGGCCAAGTAAAAACGTGTCCCTGAACAAAACTGTTGTAATCCCTTGTCATTCCTTTAATTTTAATTTGTTGTAACTTCTGATTGTCGTTTGTGATGGTACAATACAGGTCATTCAACTTGGTTTGGTAGTGCTCCTCTTCAAATTTTGCCTCAATCTCCTTATGCTGTTTCTCAATGGATCTTATTAATTCTTTCTCAATAAGTAGAAATAATTCAATCAATAAATGCATGCAGGAGAAACTGGTATCCAGATTAAGTTGTTGCCACCTCACCAGCAGTTCAGGATACAGTTCACCATATGTGGGCACGTATAGCACACGCATGCCCCTAGGAACTATCTTACGGTGTAAGCAAGCTTCAAAGTGTAGCCTCTGCAACTGGAGGTGTTGGACATTCATAATTGCCATTTAGCTGAAACACCTAATATCCTTAATGGTTAATTTGCATATATCCCATGTTGCCTCTGATACAAGAGGTTTAATGTATCACACATTGGAACGTCTAGCTTTACAAGATTTTTCTTTTTGCGTTTTTTAACTATTTGGTTTTCCTGTTTGACCTTTCTACTCATTGTTTTAGTTTGTTACTTGGGATATCTTGTAGACAACCCTAATGTTTATGGATATCAGTTGGGTACAACAACAATGTGTTTCCAAACATCTAACATCCCTCTTATGCTGTTCTAATGATGCCATAAGAAGGTAGAAACATGCATGTCCACAGCTAGAGGGTTTGGATTTATTGGCCTGAAATTCTCTAAAATTAGACTTAAAGGTAAAAGTAAAACTTAAAGTCATGGACGTTCAGAATTGCAATTTAGCTGAAACACCTGATATCCTTGAGGTGTAATTTGCATACATGCCATGTTGCCTCTGATATAAGATGTTTAAGGTATCACACAGTGGAAAGTCTAGCTTTGCTAGATTTTTCTTTTTGTATTCTCTTACAATAAAGGAATACCTTAGGCCACAGAGAATCATGAATTCGAAATATTATTTTTGCATTTTATGGATGCAAGCAGTTTGTGCCTAAAGACAGGAAGAGGTAAAAGCTATCTAATGGATTAATAACACAGTGCTGCAAAAGACTAAACTTATTAATGGAAATTAACACATGCATAATGGAAAGTTATTAGCATGTCTTTCTAAATTAATGAACCACATCCCACAATGGAAAACTACTTTGTCTAAAAACCACACAAGCCTCCATTACTACTAATTTTTTTTCCTTTTACTCACTCTCACTGTGGTTAATCTTTTGTTCACAGGCGTTTCACAGAACTGAGTTAACCCATAACAGAACATGTTGCATGGTTTGATTACCATGAGCGTGGTAAGTTTGATTAACTCAGAGGTAATGCTACTTTAGTGCTGTGCAGTGGCCATCCAGAGTATTCTGCAGCCATCTGACCTCCCGGTGGTCTAATGGTCACATATTGTTTTAGACAAAGCAGTGTCCATTGTCAGCTTTCTTGATAGGTTTGTCCTTTAAATATCTACAACCTTGATACACTCACCAGTCATAGTTCTCTTCAAAACAATTTCTCATTGTGGAATGGATTATCAAGTTGAATGAACGGATGTCATGCCTGAAACAGTTTATTTAGCTGTCTACAAGTTCACAGATAAATGCCATCACTATTTCAGATATTTGAAAGACATTTTTAAAAATACAGAACCACTAGGAATTATCAAATGCCAAAGCTCACACGTGGCAAATTAAGATTTATGAAAATAATGAATTGGATCTTCACACTGTTGTATTCAGTTTTTGCTTGCCTGTTGTCCTTCGGGATTGCAAAGCCTAATGCTATGCTAGTAAACTATACAAAAAGCAGATGTAGAGCAGGTCTTAAAATTTCTGCACAGAAGCCAAATCTACTGTTTCAAAACCAGTAAGTGGTATGGAGTTACCCTTCTGGATTCAGAACCAATGAGGCACTCAAGGTCCCCACAGATTATTAAGTACATGGAACAGTGTATCTGGGTATCACTCTAGCACAGTCAAGCACTTGCAACTTTGCACTGGTAGCTTCCACTTACCTACAGTCCTGAGCACAATGCTGTATAAATGGCTTGCTGAAGAAATGCATGTACACACAATGGATAAGGCACACACAATGGATAAGGCACAGGTCAATCCAGGATGCATGCAAAAGACAGCATATTTCAGAGACACTGGGAACATGGAAACTATCGCACAATTCAGTGCATGACTAGTAGGTCCTAGACCACTTCGTGGCACACTCATTTTTGCTGTGCACACCTACAAGTTTGGAAACAGCCCAGGTGCCTACAGACTATTTTTGGAATGTGGAAGCAAACAGACCCACCATGTAAAAACCCATGTGTATACAGGCAATATGCACAAACTCTACAAAGGAGGTATCCCCGGTGAGAAATGAACCTACATAACCAGGCACTCTAAGGAATTAACACCAGCCCATGTGTCACTGCACCACACTGCTGTTATGAAACTTGTGTCATGAATTTCTCTGCTATGAAGAGCCAAGCAATTTTGTGGAAAACCTGCAAAGTACTCTGCATGGTGCAGCATGGGCTTTTCACTGAGCAGTTTTTATTAGCTAACATTTGCTGTATACTGCATTACTCAGGGTCCACACAGTAGAATGGATCCTTCCATGCTGCATATTGAGATGTCCGATACATTTCCTACATCATATTTGTATGACTTGTGCCATATTCTTAAAAAAAAAAAAAAAGAATGATTTTTGAAATTCACTTAGAATGACCATATTCAAAAGAAGCAGCACCTTAAAATTATTGTTCGAAGACTCTCCTGACAAGCTTTAGTTTAGTTATTTTTAACATAAAAAAAATGCTGTATACAAAAAATGAAGAAGGGTATATAAAATATGTGCAAACTGAATGAGAATTTGTCTGCCCTTAAAAGAAGGTTACATTAGTGAAAATTAAATGCTTTCTTGCCAGTGCTAGACATAGATGAAGTTTCTAAGATATAAAGAAATAGTGAAGTTGTAAACTTGACGGCAGATTTCATAAACTTCACAGAGCTTAGATGAATGCGCATAAGAAAGTGTTATGATATTAAACATATGTTACTCTTATGATTTTTGAACATGAAATACTTTTGTTTTAGTTGGTGATATTAAAATATAGCCACAACCTTTACCTGAAAAGTGTACACTCATATTAAGTGAAGGATTTAATAAATAACAAGAACACTTTACTGGGAATGCATACAGAAGTCCTGCTGTCGATGGCCATGTGAGGAAATGGAGTATGGTTAATGTTCATAACACACTGAATGGACAAATCAAGGCATTGCGCTCAGTGAGACAATACGGAATAGGAATGACAAAAGCACCAAAGTACGGCCAAAAAAAGTTTCATGTCCCAGAGGTTCAGCTGGAAAAGCACCAGCAAAGACAATGGAAGTAAACACACCTAGGGCTAGAGCCTTTACTGACCAGAGATGATGATGTCATTGGAACAGTGTGAGCCATCTGAGTACATCCAGTGGCTTGTATAGCCACATAGGGAATTTGCCAGTATCCCAATGGTTACTAATGACCTCAGCAGGCATGCATGCTCCAAACTCAGTATTTAGCATATATTCCTCTATAAGCATAATAGCATCTTCTACAATCCATGCAGTGTGAGTGCTTTGTCATGTTCTCCATGCAGCACGCTGTTAGATACTAATGAAAACACGCAGGTCAGGGAATGTCCTGCAGTCATGTTGACAATGGCTGCATACATGCCTCTCCCCATGCACCTTGAAGGCAGCTTAGGTTAATGATGCTTTAAATCCCATCTTTGGTGATGACCTGTATGTAGCATGTGTGGAGTTAACATGGGCTGGCCATCCAGCACTAAACATAGGCAATGCAAGAGACTCTTCTTGTCCTTGCATCATCAATGTTTGGGACGTGTGCATGTTCTCCAATGCTAGTGCAGTTGAAATTGGAACTGGGTCATTGGACTATGCAAAGTACATAATGTCTTCATCGTCAACCAAAGGTGACTTGTTCACAATTGCCATGTGCTTAACTGATGTGCTGAACCCCAGTCCAATGGAACCTGTGAAAAGTTGGAGGTAACAGTGCTTCTGACAATGCAGCATCACATGTACCAATCCCACCAACATTTGAGAAACATACTGTTATGTGACATCTGCCTAACCCATGGGCACAATTGTAGTGCATGATTTTATTGTTGCAGCCCTATTGTATCTGGAGAACAGATATTCATGAGTTTTTTGGTGAATTACCTGGTCACAGCAATGGGTTACTGTACAAGATTAGCTGAACTTCGGGTTACTTATATGGTTTATCTCTATTTAGAAACTCAGGCAGCTGTCATTAGCCTGCTTCCCACATCCAAGCTATCTTCAGGTAATAAGAACCAGGCAGGGAATCCTCCACATCTGTACTGAAGGTCCAACTCCTGTATTTGACTTATTTCTGAAAACATCCTGCACCTTTGTTTTGCCATGCGATATCATATCTGTGATCCTACAGTTCACCTATATTATTGTCTTACTATGGTCACCCACAGTACTGTTGTCCTGCACCACTCCTTGCCATACCTGATCCTAAAAGCCTTGTCTACATTACCCCTCTGCAGTATGCACACATCATCAGTATATAGCTCCCCAGTGGCAATACGTCTTTCTACAGTGCAGTGAAAATTTCAAGCCACTGTTGCCCCTTAAGTTCCACAAACGACATGCACAACTGTAAGTTGCATATATCAATGCTATTCCAGTTCTTAAATTGCTCATCATAAATGTGTCTCCCACAACATGGTAACCATGTCTTTTATCAAATGACATGAAACCTGAGACATTGCCAGCTACATGGTCATCCCTATTTCTATTCTGAGAGATCATGTACATAATGTACTCATGTACAATGTGAAGATAAAATACCACCTGTCCATGATGATGATGATGCATTCCATCACGCATTCTTGTCTGATAAAGCATGACATTTAGTGTCCAAGGAGTGTAACCATACACATTGGCTACCATGTCCTTGCTTTTTCTAACATGGAGAGTGGTCATGACCTCTTCTGTTGCTACTTGCAGGAGAAGCTCTGTCCTGGTTTATCTAGGAGATAAAATTGTATCAATTTATTGCAGTGGGACTACAGAAACCACCTGCTGAGAAAGCATGATGGCCCAATGTTTATGATCAATGGATAGCATCAACTTACCAGACAGGTGAGTGTTGCCACAGGCATAAGCCAGTCTAATAAGTAAAGCCAGCATAAATACAATGATGTGCCATCGTAACATCCTGACCTACTTCACCAGGGAGAGGTACACATTAGAGATAATGAGCTGCGTTTCAGTTACAAGTACTGCTGACATTGTATAGCACTGTTCATTACTTCAAGTACTGCTGACATTGTATAGTACTGTTCATTACTTCAAGTACTGCTGACATTGTATAGCACTGATCATTACTTCAAGTACTGCTGACATTGTATAGTACTGTTCATTACTTCAAGTACTGCTGACATTGTATAGCACTGATCATTACTTCAAGTACTGCTGACATTGTATAGTACTGTTCATTACTGCTGACATTGTATAGCACTGTTCATTACTTCATGTACTGCTGACATTGTATAGCACGGTTCATTACTTCAAGTACTGCTGACCTTGTATAGCACTGTTCATTACTTCAAGTACTGCTGACATTGTATAGCACTGATCATTACTTCAAGTACTGCTGACATTGTATAGCACTGATCATTACTTCAAGTACTGCTGACACTGTATAGCACTGTTCATTACTTCAAGTACTGCTGACATTGTATAGCACGGTTCATTACTTCAAGTACTGCTGACATTGTATAGCACTGATCATTACTTCAAGTACTGCTGACATTGCTTGCTGTTGTCAGCAACACTTTGCACCATATACTGTCTGGTTTATATTTGACCAAAGAGAAGCTTGTGCTGAACTGTGAGGCCTGCCTAAAGAGATGTGATAGGATCTCCAGGAAAAGGGATTTATGCATCTTGTAGATTTCTGTAATGAATGAAGAAAATGCAGTTGTAATGCACATGTGTAGTAATACATTATTTTTTTCTCTTTCTCTGCTTGCTTCCACTTATAACAAAGGTGTGGCAGCAGGCACCTGAGCCTACGCTGGCCATTATAGCTGATTCTTGATCATAAGCAGTCCCCAGACCTGCCTATCTACAAGGTGACAAAGATCACCCTGTGGAAGGTGACCTAAATGGTTTAATGGTGGCCTATGTGGTCACCTTTCAGGAGTGAGGGAAACGATCTTCCTCTATGATGGGTTCAAATAGGTCCCTCCAGTTCACCTAGTGTCAGGTATTGTGACAGGTCATGACAGTGGTTGATCAGCAGCTGGTAACCAGCATTGTCACCATAGTGCATATCCTTGCATTATCAATAGGAGTTACACAGCTGGCCAACATCATCTACTCTACCACCTCATGCAGTGTCTTCCAATGATTTTAGCCATGGAGGTGACAGACGTGGGTGGATATCTCTCTAAGCTGGTCAGGCAGACCCTCCTTACCCATGTTGTACTCCATCATGGTGGTCCCTTTCCTTATGTGCCACTCCTCATAAGAGTTTTCTAGTCCCATCCTCTCCATAATCAGTATTTCTTTCTCTTTCAGTCTGCATATTTCCACTATCATCCTTTTTTCACATCTCCCCACCAGCCTCAGTGTTGTATGACTGTCTGCCTTCCAACTTTCCCTGTACATGCTGTTTGCTGCCATTCCCCTCTACCCTTCTTAAACATGCCTTTGACCCCATAAATGACATGTTACCATTGTTTGTGTTCCTTCTCTTGCTGTTGACTCATTTGGCTTTCCATATGCATAATTAACACCCCATTTATATGATAAGCTGAGTTAGCACTTTCCTGTGGTGGCCCTGTATTGCCTGCTCACAGTGCCTTTGTTGTTGCTCTCAGGCATTTCAATATGCATGCAAATGCAAATAGAGTGCTTGGTACATCTCATTGCTGTGTCTCACTCATAGGTGTCCTGACTGTCCATAGCACACACTGTTGTAGAGCAGTGGCTGCATTATCGCAGCTGTAATAAATTACTATGCCTTGAGCATTGTGGTTTTATGCTATCCACTGTAAACAGCTAGTCAGCTTCAAACTACTACTTTCTTATTAAATAGCATTATTTAATGCAGCACTGCAATGTTATGATCTTTATGAATATGCTGCAGAGATTCCACCCACGTAGAGACAAACATCCACACTGACCCGACCAATGCAGATCAATGACTGTGCAATTTTGAAAAGGTGATCAAACAGAAGTCAGTCGTTTCCATACTCAAACAGATTCAGTACCACAAAAATACCCAGTTGCTGATTATACATGCAGGTTTGAGTAAGGTAAAATTAAAGAAATAATACTTCCAACAATAAATTTCACTGCATTGCTTTAAAAAAAATGCACTGTCCTACAATGAGCTTAACCGATAGCCATTTAAAAGAGGTGAAGCAGAAGTAATCCTTTTAGCTGTAACACAAAGGCTGCCTTCCCTTCCAGTTTCTGAGGTTAGACTATCAAACTGAAAGGAATAAGAGTCGCACATTCTGATGGCAGACATATGCACAGGCCTTCCTGACAAGTAATGTACACTGCCATTTAACAGCAGTGAAGTATTTTTAAAATTCCATCATGTCATAGGTACTCATTGTCAGATTATATGCAGTTCTGTTTGATTGTGATCAAAATTAAAGTAATGATGGCTACAGTAATATATTTGAATTTGAAGGTCCAAGACATTTGCACTGCCCCTCCATGAAAAGCCATGTCCATTTCCTGCACAAAAAGCCTCCCAAACCCAACAAAGACAATCACTTCAGAATGATATACCATTTGAATATCTGAGTGGGATCAAGATGAAACAGCTAATGGCTGCAGTAGAAAATCTTCCACATGCTTTTATCAGGTGTGCTCACTGCTTCTCTCTAAAGTTTTATATCAGTGACTGTTCAAATAAAAAAATGTAATGTCACCTGGTTATATGCATTGGCAGAATCCTCAGAACAAACAGATAGCCACTTCTTTGTATGTACATTCCTGACTGACTAGAGATCAGGGAGAAAGAAGTAAAGGCTTCAGTGATTCTGTATGTGTATTTACCCAAAGACACCCCTCACACACGTATACATAACTCACACACACAAATATATACAAGCATCACCTTCTGTTGAAATGACGGTAACCATTTGAAATGTTGGACCCACTAGTTCAAGTCCTGAAATACAGACAATAAATGGCTGAAAGACTGACTTACATATACTAAGTATAAGATGCCATTTATCAGAATATTCCCTTTTCTCTAAGGTATGGCAAACTCTGAGTTAGTATGTGTAAGTTTAGGGTGGGGGGGGGGGTTAAGGAGAAGAGTGATTTTTCTAGATTCATTCTTCTTTGGGTTTTTGGCTCTCAATATTATGAGTGCCAACATTTCAAAAGCGAACACAAAATGATAATTAGTTGCTGTTACAAAGATCGAAACCTAATTGTTGAAAACAAAAACATCTATCCATAAAGCCCCCCCAAAACTCTAAGATCACATTACAGTGGGAAAAAGGGCATATTCCCTGATCTCGTTTGTACTGCAATCTTGTATTGGCAAAGCCAATAAATTTCAATCAGTTGAACTGGCTCTACCAGAAGGTGATCACTTTCTATTTCGATGGTAAGTTGTGCTCATATATATTTAGATATACACACACACATTTATACAGATGCTATCTCTCTCTCTCTCTCTCTCTATATATATATATATATATATATATATATATATATATAGATATATATATGTGGGTCTACTTTGTAATTTTGAAATACTGAAATCTTGAATTTCAGTATTTCGAACTTACAAAGCTGAATACTCACATTTCCGAAACTGGCAGAAGCGTGAAATTCAAAATACCAAAGTATGCATATTTCGAATTTCTGCTTCCAGTGGTACAGAATGTGGATGTTTGGGTTTAATTTTGGTAAGTTTGTGTGTGTAAGCATGTTGGTTAGGGGTTTAGTGTGTGTTTGAGGGACTGTATAATGTGTGTGTGTGTTTTGTTTGTGTTACTGTTTGTGCGATCTCGGAGTTAGAATAATAAAAGTAGGTGGGTGGGGGCACACCCCCCACATGGGGGGTGCAGGGGGCCTTGCCCCCCTGCTTAATATGTAGTTAACATTAGTTTGTTTTATTGTGGGGGGGGGTTGTGTATGTTTATGTGTGTACTGCATGTGTAGCATAAGTACGGGATTTTGAAGTTCGCGGTTGTGTGTTTTCGAGTTTGTGAGTTGTGGTTAGGTGTTTGCCTTTGTGTTTTCGGAATACTGAAATTCAAGATTTCAGTATTTCATAATTATAAAGTGGACCCATACATATATATATATATATATATATATAT
Source organism: Protopterus annectens (assembly GCF_019279795.1). Lineage (NCBI taxonomy): Eukaryota > Metazoa > Chordata > Ceratodontiformes > Protopteridae > Protopterus > Protopterus annectens. The sequence goes on from NC_056749.1 coordinate 520,117,087, forward strand.
ATATATATATATATATATATATACATACATATGTGTGTGTATCTATCTATCTATCTATATATATATATGTATGTGTGTGTGTGTGTGTGTGTGTGTGTGTGTGTGCATCTATCTATATATTGTGTGTGTGAGTATATATATATATATATATATATATATATATATATATATGTATGTATGGATCGCTTACTATTGAACACATCGACTGAACACACTACAGCGAAAGTGCTTTTCGCCAAAAAAGCACTTTTGCTAAAGTGCGTTAAAAAAAAAAAAAACAGCACTCATGTTTACGCATGGGGACAAGCCCCCCTGCACACCCCATATGCCCCCTACTTTTATATTCTCACTCCGAGATCCACTACAGTGGAGAAAAGGGAATATTCCCTAATCCCCACTGTGCTACTATCTCAACAACAGCCATCTCCTGACATGTTTACCCCTTATTTAAACACACTTTCATGAAAGTACTTTTTCTGTGAAAAGCACTTTCGCAAAAGTGTGCTCAATCTTTTCACTTTCACTGAAACGGCCATTCGATAAAGAGTACAGATCCCACACACACACACACACACACACACACACACACAGTATACATATATATATATATATATATATATATATATATATATATATATATATATATATAAAAACAGACATATAAAAGGGATATTTTTCACACTATATCTATATCGTTATCTATATATACAGTTGGACTATACCAAGTCAATTAAAGTCGACTACATCAGGCTGGAAACATAAGACATGCTGGTACACACGCATCAAGAAACAACTTTGGCACATGCAAAATCTAATAAATAAGAACATCTAAAAAAAATTGTTTTTTACAGGGGGAAAACACACCTACACCCCCCACATACCCTGCAATTAAATGTACTAAATCTGAGATCACAAAAAATTAGAAAAGGGCATATTCCCCAACCTTGGGAATTGTGTGATCTCTCATACCTGTCCATTATGTTTTGTTGTGCAACTAGCACTAGACAAAAACACCATCAATGATGTGTAGTACTCCCATACATGCTATATACATCTCTCTCTCTCTCTCTCTATATATATATATATATATATATATATATATATATATATATATATATACACATGAACACACACATTTATCTATATATATATATATATATATATATATATATATATATATATGTATATATATATATATATATATATATATATATATATATATATATATATATATTGTATTCTGGTTGCTGTTAGAGTACAAAATGAAATACTGGAACACACATGCAATACCTGTCCCATGTCAGAATCTGGTAGAAGAATATGTTGCAATTAATGCAAGTATGACCCTTAAAGACAGCCAGTTAATCTAAGGAGATGAACAGATATAACCTTCTGATATAGTGAGGTTAATTGTAAATTACCTTTTTGCAGTTAGCAGCTACAGTACTATTAAGTCAAAATATTTCCATGGAGGTGTGATAATTTACCCACAAAACTGGAGCATGAAGTGTGTACAATTGCCTTTTATAAGTGAGAGGTTATGTTACTGCAGAGTAAGAGAAATATTCTGTATACCTCCTCTTACATGTGATGCTGAATCCTCTCTGTTTATTTGTGCAATTCTTCACAGATTACTTTTGAAAACTGCAGACAGAATATCTCAGATTTCATCCAATAAATTTCCATTGAATATAAGTGAACATATTTTATTGGACATCGACAAGATTACAAAATTACAGCCTGAATGTACGATTATGTGTGAAAATTTGTGTTGCCACTCCTATACTTTGCTGAACAAGGGATTCCCCTTTGCTAAATGGGTGATAGGCTGTATTAGAGAATATTTAATCAGTGAAGACTTTAAATTGTGGAATTAAACTATTAAGGCACTTGAAAAATTATTTTCACCAATGCACTGCAGACCATCATTAATGTTTTGTAGCGGCATATATTAGGTAGACAAGGCATATTCCTTAAATTGTAGGTTTTACGTCATCCAGAGAGAGTGCTGCAACAATTTATGTTTTGAGATGCACTTTAGCAGGTAGTTTTCTTAAATAAAGCCTTTGATACTCATTTCCAATGGGCAACTGTGACATTCTTCACTGAATATTCCAGAAAGAGCAATAACGTGTGGCCTCCCAGACAAACTATATTGATGCTTGTTTTATGATGACAAATATCCTTTGCTTTCATACACAGACTTATCATATAGAGATAATCATTTTCTCGCTGTGAATACCACAGATATCTAAATGTCACCAGCTAGAAGTAATAACAGAGAGTATAGTATTCCAACATATTTTCACAACTGATTTGTCCCTTCTGTGTTAAAACTGTTAACTTGATTTGCCTCACTAATCACTACTTAACTGGCCTTTGTTTCACAATGAATTTGCCTTACTGAATTGCAGCACAAACGTGGCCACCATATGACTGTGGTTCAGAATTTGAGGTAGGGTGCGGTTAACTTTGTTTAGGTTAAGTTTTTTGTGCATGTCTGTGTGGTGTGTGTCCTGTTTATGGACTCTGAATGTAGACATAACAATAATTATGTGCATTGCGTTTTGCATATCTTTAGAGAATATATACATCTCAACATTTTTTTTTTATTCTTAACTTTTTACAGTCAGTTATGTTGTTTTTTGAGGAGTGTCTTCATGGTAAGGATGAAGGCCTATGTACAATAAAAAAAACATTGTAGGGTGTGAAGGAAATGATCAGAATTAATGCAATCTCTAAAATCAGTCCAAATTCAAAAATGATAATAGAAACATCAATAGAAATCAACCTTTCTGCCACTTGCAGCTTATTCAGAATAATACTGTAGTACTGTTTGAGTTTTAACAAAACAGAGGACAAGATGGTCAAGCCTTACAGAGACAGTCAACAAAGAAAAACAAGGATAAGGGCAAGTAAAAGGTGGTGGCTTGAAGTTCCTTGTTAGAAGTAAAGCTAGGAGAATAGATACATTACATAACAGTACATTGTTCCATGGTAGATTACCTATGATGGCTCAAGACAAATACACTGAAAGGATTCTTTGGCATGTTTTTGCATGATTTTCTGAAGTTTTAGTAGGAGATAACTGACCTAATGTCTTATGGGATTCTGTTCCAGTATACTGGTATATTCTGGTACTACACAAGACTCAGAAATTGCTAGATTACATGGTAGCCTAATAAATAGATACATGTATGAATTTCTGAAGGAGTAAGATTTATTTTTATGACAGAGGAGATTTGAAGTGGGTACAGCAGCAATCATTCAACAATTTATATGTCAGTATGTTCAAAAGGAAATGGGCCCCGGTTTCAATTGGTATTGAAGATCATGAGAAATGAGGTACATAAAGTATATCATCTTATTTTTTGTCCTTTCAAGGAGTTCAAAATTTTGAGGGGAATGTAGAGCAAAAAGAGAGAAGGAGTATTCAAGTTTACACTGAAGAACACTGATGCCAATGGATTGCATCCCTTCCTTTGAAAATATGTTAGAGATTGGGAAGGCTACTTACCTTCTGTTGTTTCACTTCAACACAAGGGATAAATGAGAGAGTGATCCACTAGATGTCCTAGTTTTTTTTTTTTTTTTTTTGTTACAAAAGGTAGTCGTTGATAAACACAGTTCAGAATGTGAAGAAGTGGAACTGAAGATAACTGTTTTATTTGCACCAAATAACATAACATGATGTAGCATTCAATACAAGTTTATCAGTGCATGGCTGAATGAAGTCATTTTTTTTTAACATTTCAGTAATTTGATTCATAGATAAGCTCTGATAATGACAATGCTATAAATGATACTTCAGCTGAGTAGTTCTAGCAGTGGCCCTAAATACAGTCAACTGAGGAACACCCACAGAGGGTATATAATGTGGAATGTTAGTATCAGAAGCCATGGTAAACATTCTGTTAAAGAACGTAGCTCTGAAACCACTCGCATACATCACCTAAGAAATGACACTTGCAGTAGGATGTTCTGGTCAACACATTCAAGTGCTGTTTTCAGTTCCATGAACATGACAACAGTGACTTTGTCATCCTGAAAGCATTTGTGGATGGCATTACTAGAAATATTCCAAGAGATGTACTGCATCTATGTATGAAGTCATATTGGTCTTGTGTATGGATATCGTGTTTTGATATGTACCTTGAGATTTTTTTTAATGGTATCTGCCAGAGGCTATAGGTTATCTTACAGTCCATAGTCTTTTGATATTTTAGGGGATGTCATTTTGGAAGGAGGACTAAGCTTGCTCTCGTAAATAGTTTTCTTATTTCAGTACTCAGTGATAGGTTAAAAATATGACCCAGGTGTGACGATGACTAGTTTAAGCGTAAGAGGATGTATTGTGCCAATATTGAAGATGCACTGTTAGGTATTTTATTATGCTCGTCCTTAACTTCTTTCTTTGTGATGGATTAAAGTGAAAGTACCAGTGTTCCAGGTAGTTATGCAATGATACAACTGGTGTTGGTGTAATAACATTATCGAATATGAGATGATTATTATGGGCTAGCTAAACTGAGTTCTTTACCCTGTAAGGTTTATAGATATAAGCCTTGTGTGCGCTATTTACAAAGATGATATATCCCAACAGCTTTTTCAGAGTATTCCATAATGGTTTGGACTTTTGAGACGGTTGTGATTTTCTGCAATAATTGCATTTAGCTGCATTGCTGCTTTTTAATGGTGAGATAATGCTGGTGTTTATTAACACTGCATGGGTCTTGTTTCTATTATGTTCATACTGTGCTCTCATTTGTAAAAGCTGCACAATCTGTGGAGAAACCAAGACACTATTAGTTTGCAGTCTTATGGTCTTTATTGAGAACAGTTTATTTTGTTTATGCTAATGCGTAGTAACACACATTATGGATGCCTCTTCAGGACAGCTGGACGTATAAAGTAAAACATAACTAGTTTTACTTGTCTCCTGTTGCACATCAATCTCTGACATTTTGTTGACTTTTCTGGTCATTATCTTTTTATGTGGTCACTTGAGAGACTTTAGTTTTCAAGTGGTTAGGACAAGCCGATGATCACTTAAGTTAGAGATAATCTCTATAGTAAGGCATATCAGGGAAGCTGGTGAGGTTAATACCCAGAATAATGACCTTATTATAGCCATTGTATAACCCAATCCTGTGCATACCATTTCTGGGTAGGATCTGTATTCCATCAGTATTTAAGATGCGTTTTTTAAGGGGCCTTAGAAGTCTAGGTTAATTATCCATGATGACTATTTTGTTGATCTGCATAATCCGAGTAAATGTATCTAACAGTTTCTTTAATGGGGGAATTAGTCTAGGACGGGATACAAAGATTAGCACTTTGGTTATCTGGGTAAATATCTACTTAGGATCAGAACCTAATTTGCCATTATTACTGGAGATGTGTGTGGGAATAAGATGCTGTCTTTTATAGTATTTTAAGTTATGTATCCCTCCTCCTAGTCTTTTTTTTTAATTATTTTTATTTCGTTTTAAAACAATAGATAAATCAATTATAAAACAAGTAACTATTTACATAGGTGCACAGCTGCTAAATATATCAAAGTTATACAAATCAGCATTTAATATTTTTCAAGCAAGTGTTTAAATTTTAGCCAATATTTACATGAATGTGTAATAATAGAAGTTCTCATCTTCATTTTCTATGTTATGAAATTCGATGTTATGGGTTTTAGATGTTCTGGTCTCAATGTTATGGGTTTTAAATGTTTTGAAGGGGACTCACATATATATATATATATATATATATATATATATATATATATATATATATATACACACACACACATCGGCATTATTTAAGAATTAACGCCAATAAATTAAGTTGCTTTGTTGTTTCAATACTAGCATTTTGTGAAACTTATGAGTTTTAAAGCAGTCATTTCTATATGCAATTGGAAACACAGAAAATATTAAGTCTTTAATACAATGGTTAGAATATGTGAACTTTTGGAAAGAGAAAATTGTTATTTAAATAGGGAATTTGAGAAGTAGGCATAATTCCATTTATGCAAAAATCTGTTAATAACCAGATAAAACTATTAAGAAATATTTGTTTATGACTGTGATATATTTATTTACTAATACTATTCCTTAATGTATTTGTTTCTATTTTGAATCATAAGATGAATTTTGCCACACTGTATAACTTATAAAATTTTTGAAGTAACATACAATTGCATATCAGGGAATCCCAATCTTTTCTATGCCAATCATATGAAACTTTTGGTTTATTAGGATGCCAAAAAAAGTATTTATTTATCTTCTTCTTCATTGTTTTTTGTTGGAGATCGTACTAAAGATTGTAAGGCAAACACTATTTAGGAGAATTACTATCTTAATAAGTATTAATTGTTATTTAATGGTAAAGAGGAACTTGTTCCAATTTGTGACTAAGCTTAACATTTTACCAACAGCCTGCTGGAAGTTTCTTAGTAACATTTCTTTACTATTAGACATAATGGTTATACCAAGGTGTTCCACTTTATTGCTATTCCAGTTGATGTTAGAATATTTATTGTATGAGTTTTTTAATTTATCAAATAAAAATGTCCATGTTTTATTATGATTAAATCTTAAGTTTGAGATTTCTTCTAAATGATTCACAGAACTAATTATAATGTATTTTCTATATTTCTTATTGCTAGCAAAATATCAGCAAAGAGTTGAATCTTTAGTTTGAATACTTTGTTTATTTTCCTAACATTAATGACCTTATTGGATCCAATACTATTAGCAAAGTATTCTATAGCTAATGTAAAACGTAAGGATGATAATGAACAACCTTATTTTGTGCCATTTTGTAATTTAAAGGAATTAGAAGGAAAAGAACCTATGTTAACATAAGCACAAAATCTATTGTATAACTCTGAAATTAATGCAATTAGCTCAATAGAGAAGCTATACACCAAGTGCTTTAACAGGTACGGCCAATTAAAGGAGTCAAAAGCCTAATCTAAACCAAGGCTAATCATAGAAAGTTGTTTTTTTTATTTTTATTTGCAAAGTCTATTAATATATGTATTGTTATTATATTGTCCTGTACTTGTCTATTCAAAACAAATCCAGTTTGATCATTGTTAATTAGTTTAGGTATAAATATATTAATTTATTTAGCTAAAACGGACATGAGCATCTTATAATCCATATTTAAAATTGAAATGGGTCCATATGATGAACATTTTATAGGATCCTTGTCTTGTTTTAAAATATGTGATATAAGGGAATATTTCCATGATGGGGGACCTTAGCAGTTGTTTTTATTTCTCTATAGACCTTATAACTGCATCATCCAGTAGTGTTTTAACTCTAGTTCTGGTATAAGACCATCTAAGCCCGGCACCTTATTATTTATTTATTTATTTATTTTTACTTTTTTATTTTATCTTTTATTTCCATTAAAGTGAGTGGTCTATCATTTTTTTTTATTTCTTCACTTATTTTATTATTTATATTTGCCTTAGAAATGTTTCAACTATATCATCATCTAGGTTATTTATATTAATATTTTCATATAAAATTTTAAAAACCCTCAAGAATACCTTTAACATCTGTTCTTTCTTATTATTTATGTTATTTCTTTGATATGATTTTGTTTATTCATTTATTTTATCTAAGAGCAAGCTTAAAGGGTTTACTGAATATCCCTAAAGTTTGAGTTTTTCCAGCCTTACTGAAACCTGATTTAGAATTTCAACATACTTTGTATTTAAGTTCAGACTGACTGATAATGTCATTTGGTTTTAGCTTTAACTTTAGTATGTATATTTTGGCCTGTAGGATATTCAATTCTTTATCCCATCTTCTTGTTGTACTGATATACCAGCTTGTAACTTTTCTATTTAGGTAAGCCTTTAGTGAATCCCATAAGACAATGTCAGATGCTTCACCATTCATGTTTATTTCTAGGAAATGTTTGATCTCTCTACCATACCAGTCCTTCAGTCTTTTTATTTTAATAATGTAATACATCACAAAAGATCACCAGCGTAAACTTTCATTTTTTAAAAAAAATAATGTTAAAGATTATAGCATTGTGGTCTGATAATGGACATGGAACTATTGAAACTTTTCTGATAACAGATTGTTTGAGACAGAAATGTTACCAATATTTGTTTTCCACATCTATATGAATATTGGGTAAACTGAAGTGAGTTTGTTTTCCTTATCTCATATATATATATATATATATATATATATATATATATATATATATATATATATATATATATATATCCTTTAAATTCATTATATTTATAAAATCCATTAAGTGTTTGGCTGAAGATGTGATTCTCAACTTTCTTTCAGCAGTGGAATCTTTGGCTGATAAAATACAATTAAAATCACCAGCCATTATGACTTCACCTTTTATATAATAGGCTATAGTGTCTAAATCATTTTTTGCATCTTTAGATCCAACCCCTAGAATCCAATAAGATTTCACCACTGTATATAGTTTTCTGTTACATTCAATTATAACAATGCCTAACATACTATTTTTTATCAACATAGGTATCTTTTACTTTAGGCATTACTGGCGAGTTCTTCCATAAAATGAGTGTGGCTCTTTTAGATCGAAAGACAGAACCTGCTAAAAAACAAATAATTTTTTAGTTTATTTTCATATTTATTAAGTAAATGTGCTTTCTCTAGATCTATAATTGCAAGTATTTGAACAGACTCCCTCTCTTTACTGCATTATTCAGTCCATTAGTCTTAGTAGATATGCATTTAAAATCAGACATTTGTGCTGCTGCAGTACGTTGTCAGTAAGACGTTGTCCTGTTCGATTCTCAGCTAGAGCATCTTCTGTGTGGAGACATGCATGAATGGGCATACCTTCATTGAAGGTTGTGTGTCAGGGCTGGCAACTCAGCATGTAAAAATCTACTGCCAATCATTAGCGGACCGGAGTTCCGCTGTGGTAACCCCTAACCAGGAAAAGCCAAAAGACACAACATATAAGAGAAAACAACACAGGTATAATGAAATCACATTTATTTACAGAACTTATTATATACTTTCTATAGAACAATATGAAATCTTCAGCTATAGGCAAAGCCTTTGAAACAAATAAACGCTTACCTAATCATATAACCCTAAAACATTCTACCATGAAGTAACATATTCCTAATTTGTTGAAAAAGTCAAACTACTTTTCAAACTATCCATAAGAGTAACAGCTCATGGTTCTGATTCATATTAATGTGTCTCTTTTTTTAAATGATGCATACTACAAATATAAGTCCATCAGTGAGTTATTATGAATTAGAAGAGTTACTTGTGTTTAGATTCAGTGAACACAAGTAACTTTTCTAATTCATAATAACTCACTGATGGACTTATATTTGTAGTATGCATCATACTTGTGTTCAGATTCAGTGTATTCCACAGTGGTACAGCAGTAGCATTGTTACCTCACAGCAAGAGGTTCCCCCGTTCGATTCTTGGCTTGGCTTGGGAGTGCCTTCTGTGTGGAGTCTGAATGTCCTCCCCACGGTTGGGTAGCGTTCGAAAGACATGCGTGTATAAATTGGCATGCCTTCATTGAAGGTTGAGCATCGAGCTGGCACCTTGGTGTTTTGTAAAAATCTACTGCCAATCATTAGTGGACCGGAGTTCCACTGTGGCGACCCCTTACCGGGAAAAAGCCGAAAGACCAACTTGTGTTCAGATTCAGTATTCTTGTTCAGACAAGAATAACTGCCCTAATCATTGTTTCATATACAGCTAAAATGTTTTCGCAAGCTTACGGGGCTACTGGCTCAATCTTGGGCTGAGTAACAAACTAATTTACTGCTGCAAAACACAGATTTATTGTCTTTGACCATTAGAGATGAGCACAGGGGTTGGTAGTTACTGTGGTACTCCATTTAATCAGACAAAGACTGCTCTAATGTAACTAGACCACTATTTTTTACTGAGAAATGTTGCTGTATATTTTACTGGTGCTGCTAAATATATCTTAAACAATAGGTTGTACCCTCGGCACATCTGTTTGTTGCCAAATATTGCTTGTATGACCCTTGGCATTTGTTAACTATATAATATTAATATAACTCGCTGCATAGTGTGACTTTATCTTTTGTCTATATAGAACATTGTTACTGTGATATTAATTTAGTGGTCCACTTGTAATGAATCTACTGATGGCTGTATTCCTGAGTTCTGTACCATTATTATAACTGCCTGGTTAGTTTGTGCTTTATGAATACTACCTTTTGAAATATCTGCTTTGCTTGTGCAGAACACTGATGCTGTAACTCACTGCTTTCTGCTTGGAGGTAAACTATTATTGAGGTTCACTGCTTTTGTATGGTTCATTTCTCCTAATCACTCAGTCTTTCTCCTTCCCCCTTACTTGCTGTTTAAACAACTTCTGGTCTTTCCTAATCCTTAAACCAACCCCTACTCAAACATTATTTTTCTCTTCAGTTTCAGCTAATACCTACTTCATACTTCTGATCCTGTCAATTACCTCCTTCTGTCTTGACTCCTGTCTTTTGCTTCACTAGTCCTCGTCTCTTATTACCCACAGCTGCCTCTAGCCCTTACCAAGCTACTCTTTCTATACTGCTCTAGTTTTCTTCCTCTTCCCCTCACTACCTCTGTATTACATCTACTGACATCCACTCACCCCTCTGTATTAGTCCATAATTCTCCTGCTGTTTGCTTGACTCACACAACTAACCCATTCTTTTCTTATCTAGGAGGTTAACCAGTCCATCCAAAAAAGACTGGAGCAATTTCCCCCTACATCAAGCTTAAAACATCTATGTCTGTTCACCTTGGTTACTACAACCCAGCTAACTTCAATCACAGATTAATGTATGTGTTTTACTCTTTGCACCTGCAAATATATGTTTACTAGTGACAACTTGCACACCACCGACCTTTCTTAATTTCGCCTTCTACCCCCCCACCCATCTAACCTACTTTAGCTCTATCTGGTTTTTGTTCTCTTTCTGCTGTTTTTTTTATAAATAGCATTTACATTATTTAAGTCATAGAATCTTACACACAGTTTCTCTGAGTTCTTTTTTCTGAAACCTCTTTTTCCCATGGGACAGGCCTGTCCCCTCCATTTGCCCTTTACTTCACTTGGGCTCACTCTGCTCCCTTACCCTACCCCCATTCCCACATACCCCCTATATCATTTCATTTATACTTATTCTCTCTTTCTCTCCTCTCTCCCCCCTCCACTTTCTGTCCTCTGGTCCAACCCTGCTTGTTTCATCTCAGATTCTAGATAATCACCAGGTCTGTAATGACTTACTTATTCCATCTCCTCCTACTCGAGTCATCCCTTCTCCCTATTTATACTGTATCCATTAATACTATTTTTATAACAATTTACTTCCTCTCTACTATTGACCTGACTCATAGATCCAACCACCATGATTCTAACTTTCCTCTGCATGCCTCCTTGACTTCTATTTTACCTTCTCACCTCCTATAATATCCAACTTACACCAAGAAATCCTTCTCCAACAATCACTCAACAAAATGCCTTTTCACAACTTCTTTACTCTTTTGAAATCTCCCCTTCCATCTTTCCTACAAATACTCTCCTTCCTAAAATCAAAATTCTCCCACACCCCACAAATTGTCCAGAAATCAAAATAAAGAATTTCATCTACTACTCTTCTCTATAATGCAATCATCCTCATGAAAACTATACTACTATCTGGTGATAGTCATCCAAATCCAGGCCTGAACTCTCTACTCTATCAACAATACAACTGACCCAGTCACAGCACACGTAACCCCCCCCCACACACAAAAAACATATATCATTTTTCTCACTGAATATTAGAAGTTTGGAATTGGAATTGGAATTCCATTTTCTACCAGAAAGACAACCCTTTGCTACATATGGATATCAACGGTGAGGCTAATACCAGTCCATCTACGACGAATGAAAACTTATATGAATTTTTTGGAAGCTTGAGAGCCTTAGAAAATGACTTATATCGCCTGCATAGGCTGGTCTGGCAGCGAAGGCACCTACAAGCATGCCAACACTTCAAAGTTATCCCCCGCGGCATGCGAGTCTTGTGCATGCCGACTTATGGGGATAGCCAACCTGAGCTGCTACGGCAGTGGCAAAAACTAAACATCGACTTTGGAAATAAATACATCCAGCTGTTACTAGACTATTTTGCACCGATCGAGGCGGAGCTCCTTACTAAGGTAGAGGAACAGTACAATTTAATTACCACTACATATCAGACAGATTTTTGCAATTCTAAAATTCAAGCAATGAATAGACAATTGTCTCTATATAGTGATAAACTAGAGCAGATCAAAGCTAAAAAACTGAAACGTGATTGTGAAGACTTTTCTCTCGGACGTATTTTTATATGGCCGAGATTTGGTCATAACAATAAAATTAACAATTCGCAGTCTGAAATATTAACCTCAGCCTCTGGTTCTGCTACTAATGATAGAGTGGCTGCACAGCATGATATGACCGTTAATAGACTACATCTGGACAGTGTCACTAACGAAATCTCTGACCCATTGGATACACCTGTAGCTTCTTTACCCTGCAACCAGCAGGGTTTTATACAACATAGTACCTTGGGAGCGAAACCAAAAATAGCTGGTTTGAACAACAAATTTATGGCACCTTTGCCCCTAAATTTTCCCCTACCCTACAAGGAAGCAGTACGCACCCGTTCCACCAGCCGGGGAAGGGGAAAAAGGAAGCTATCTGGAGAGATGCAAGAACAACGAAGAAGGGTGAAAATATAAACCATCTGTTTTTTAATTTATCAACAAAATCCTTCACAGTGACTGAAGAGAATATTTTAAACAGGGGTTTGTCATTTATCCCCTCGAGACACAGTGTCATTTCTGATACCCTAATAGGTTTGCGCAAGTTTTGCAGGAAGCTCTCTCTTAAAGTATTCTTCAAGGACAATACTTCTAATTCTTTAGACAATTTTGGTGATGATATTGTCTGTAGAAAGAAGAGTGTCTTTATACCTCCACTTGTACAAATTGTTGAAAGCTTTCTGAAAACATGTGAACGGGATTTTTATTTATATTATGATTGTCATGACAAAAAGAATAATTTTTACAATCTGAATATATTAGAGAAGTCTGAGTTGAAAAATCTTTGTAGTGACCCTAGCCTTGTCTTCAAACCAGCAGATAAGGGTGGGGGTATAGTTGCTATGGATACAACTTTCTATCGACAACTTATGTTGAATATGTTAAATAATGATAGAGCCTACAAAGCAATAGAGAAATCACGAGTAACATCAATTGTACATTATGTCTCAGACACCCTTTATGATATGCTTATGACCCGGTCCATTGATAAATCCCTCTATGACTTCCTTACAATAGATTTTCCATTGATACCAATTATCAAAGGATTACCTAAGTTACATAAGGGTAAGGATCCACCTCCACTACGACCCATCGTATCAGGTGACCACTGGGTAACACAAAATATATCGTTATATGTACAAACAAAACTTGGGCAATATGTTAAGAAAATACCAACTATATTATTAGATTCTTTCAGATTATTGGATGACTTAAAATTAGACCTAGTGAAAAACAATATAAAACAAGATACTATATTAGTAACCCTGGACATTGAAAGTCTTTTCACGAATATTCCCAATGATTATGGCATAAATGCAATAAGGACACATATGACAGAACTTAAGGTGGATAACACAGAAATTATGAATATATGTTGTATGTTAGATCTGGTTCTTAATAACAACATCTTTTTATATGAAGAACAGGTATATGCACAAACATGGGGGGTGGCCATGGGCACCCCCTGTGCAAATGCATATGCCAATCTTGTTGTTCTAGAATGGGAAAAAGAATTTTTATTTAATGAACCCAGATTTAAACATGTCGTTCTATATAGGCGCTTTATAGACGACATCATAATATTATGGAATGGTGGAGAAGCCACCTTGAGTTCTTTTATTAGCTATATGAATAGCACTACTTCTTTTTTTCATTTTACTTGTGAATCGTCTAAGCTTACTGTTGATTTTCTGGACATTACTATTAAGAAAAACATCTATGGCAACTTAACAACAACTCTTCACAGAAAAGCTTGCTGGAAGAATGGAATACTTCATTTCAGTAGTTTACATCCACGGCATATTTTCAATAATATAGTTAAGAATCAGTTCAGTAGGATTCTGAAAATATGCAGTGATCGTTCTGACGCCTTGAAGCTAGTTAACACCCAGAAAGACTATTTTCTAGCTAGGGGCTATCCAATGAAGTTAATAGATGACGTACTGAATTCTATTACAGAAGATACTACTCTTCAGGAAATACCCTTTAGACGTAATGTAAAGAAAAATATTCCTCATAAAATACAATATGATATCAAATATACCAGTGATGTCCAGTCCTTAACTAATATAGTGAAAAGCAATTGGAAAATTCTGTTATCAGACAAGACAGTGTCAGAAATAATCAGTGACAAACCGGCATTTAGATATATGAACTGTTTAAACTTGAAAAGACTATTATGTAAGGAAAAGCTTAATATTACATCCATTGACATTAGGTCACAATGGAAAACAGGAACATTCCCTTGTGGAAAATGTTCGCTTTGTGGATATATCATTAAGAAAACCAATACTAACGCCCTAGGTGTTGAATTAAATACAAAATGTATGTTTTATGCAACTTGTACTACTAGAAATGTCATTTACCTAGCCACTTGCGATCTTTGTGATAGTTATTACGTGGGTCTGACTTCACGTAGGCTTAGGGATAGGATTTATAACCACGTCTATGAGATAAGAAGGAATAGTAATACTAATGCATTAGCTATCCATTGCAATACCCATCCCAAGCATAGCTTTGCATTTCAAGTTTTACAAATAATAGATGCAAACAGAAGAGAAGGTGACCTTATGAACACTTTGGAAACCTTCGAACTTAGATGGATACTAAAGTTAAAAGCCCATATACCACCAGGCCTAAATACAGTTGTTAACATTCGACCAGTTTTATCAGGCCCTACCTGATTTTATTAAATTGCTACCAATATATATACAACTTTTGGCTAATAGCAAGTTAGCATCATAGTGCTATATATACTGAATTAAATAGTCTCTTTTATGACTATGTTTGTAAACCTGATGTATTAACTTTGTATTCTGTCATATTTGACATGTTATTGCTCTGACTTTACCTCTGACTAATAGTGAGTTAACTTTACAATGCTAAACATACTGAATCAAATGGTCTCTTTTATGACTATGTTTGTAAACTTGATGTATTAATCTCGTATACTGGTTATATCTGACTTATTATTGTTCTGATTTTACTAGGTCCATTGTCTCAATTAATCTGATAGCCCTATATTATATCTTTCATATACCCTTTATGCAATATATCTAGATTTTGTTGTTGCTTCTGATATTGAACATAATGTTATCTCAGTTTTATTTTTATTTTTGTGATTATGTGTAGTTCTAATTTTAATAATGATTAAGTATTGACATTGAGCTATCCTATCTATTCTTACTTTATTATATCTGTGTTATAGTTATAGCGATTTTGTCATCTCAACTTTATGCAGATTCATCTTCTGTTTCATATGTTAACACTTTTAGAGAGAGTCTTCGGACACATTTCTCTGTATAAATAAGATGAGTTGCTAATCCTTAGATGCATGCCACATAGTTATTATTATTATTTTTTATTACGTGCTAGCCATTCCCTTACTAGATATGAGGCCATTTGTTTATTATAGCTTCGTTTGAAGGCACGCAGTGTGATCGATATGTGCCAGTTAATATAATAGAGTAACGGAGCTATTCTACATTCTGTATCTGGTTTAGTCTGAGTTATTTTCTCATGATTATGCATTTTATTAAAATAACTTTTAGACAACTTTTGCACAACTAAGATGTGCTGCTTCATGTTTTTATAAATTAATCTTTAGATGAAGGAAATTATTTGATTATCGTAACTTTATATTTGTGTCACGTAGTACAATGGTTTTGTACTATTTGATATATCCAAGAACAAAGCTATTTTAGCATTTTGTCTTGTTTCGTTTTATTTTATTCTATTCTATCTTATTTTAATTTATAATGGTTTTTTATATAAACAACGTCTTGGCCTTATTATTTGCCATATATGGGCAGCATTTCCTGACTAACGGTGCTTTGGACTATCAGTTTGTTAACTCTGAATTGCTTGATTGTATTTGTTGCATAATTAAGAAATAACAACAAGCTTAATATGAGCTTTCTAAATATGGGCACAGTTTCCTGTAAGCACGTATACAGAAGTTCATTAATACCAAGATGGGTATGTTGTTAACATTTGATGATAATTTATTTTTGAAATGTATTTAATTATGAAATTAACATTATTATGTTTTAAAATCTTTACTTGTGCTCTTTTTAGAGTGAATCTTATGATACTATACCTAACCGAACCTGATGGTACGGGAAATTGTGGATGAATTCCTATTCAATTAATTAATTTGGATATTTAATTATTCTATTGTTTGTTCTAATTATGCAATTGAAAGGCAATGTTTTAGTATAAAAATATCCATTTAGTCTTCGTAATTTGTAACCTGAGGAAGCGCAATTTATATTGCGTGAAAGCGCTTGTTCTTTGTTCTACAAATAAATTCATTTTATTTTATTTTATCTTCGTGGTGGTTTCTACATTCTTTCAGTTTAGTTTTGAATATTAGAAGTGTGCTATGTAATGTTAGTGAATTCCATGCCTGGATGTCAACTCACTCCAAGACATTATTACCCTCTCTGAAACATGGCTAAAACCATGTAACTATGATAATGACTTTTTCCCTCCAGGGTATAATATACTATAACTAGATCATCAAAATAAAAAGGTGGTGGAGTAGCCATTCTTTACACAAACTATCTTACACTCACATCACTAGATAAGCCAATCCCATCTTTCTACCTGCTGATCTCCTGATTACCAACCTTAAGCTTAATAACCATATTACAATTACTGTAGCAGCCATTTATATACCCCCTGGTGACAACATTCTCATACTAGAAGATATTTTCTCCTGACTTGCACAACACATAATGAAATCATCCTCGTATGGGACATCAATAGAAAATGGCTATCCCTCTGCTCACCATATTCTACCTTTTGTATTAACTTGCATAGCTTTAGTCAATTTACCTCCACTCCTACCCACGCTAATAAGTCTCACAACTTTGGCTCGCTTATTGAGTGGATATTAGTCTCAGACCCACATCAGTATCACAACCCTGAAATGTTACCCGACTCTCTAAGCAATCACTCCCCAATAAAAGTTCTAACATTCTCTTCACATCTCACTAGACCACATAGATACATTGAATGTCATAAGCTATCAACTTCCACCCAGAAACCCTTAATACCCTCCTCACCAAAATAAACTGGCCTTTTCTGACCTATCTCCCTCTAGATGAAGCAGTAAATATTCTTAACTCACTGGCACCCTTGTGCACTGTACATGTCAAAGCTAACATATCCCGCTGGTTAACTAATGCCACCCGCACCTTGATAAAAACGAGAGATAGAATGTGGGAAACTTGGGTAAAAATGTAACTCCCCATCCACTTACTGCTGGTTAACTAATGCCACCCGCACCTTGATAAAAACGAGAGATAGAATGTGGGAAACTTGGGTAAAAACGTAACTCCCCATCCACTTACTGCTGGTTAACTAATGCCACCCGCACCTTGATAAAAACGAGAGATAGAATGTGGGAAACTTGGGTAAAAACGTAACTCCCCATCCACTTACTGCTGGTTAACTAACCCGCACCTTGATAAAAACGAGAGATAGAATGTGGGAAACTTGGGTGAAAACGTAACTCCCCATCCACTTACAAAATTATAAGGAAGTCAGAAACCTTACTAAAAAACATATCAACAAAGACAAAAAAAAACTATTTCTATAATAACCCACCTCTGGAAAGATTTCTATACTTTACCTATGCATAAAGGAGGTAACGACATAGAAATCTTCAATTTCAGACCCATCGCCATTCTGTCACCTCTCTCAAAAATACTAGAAAAATGTGTACATAAGCAAATAATGGAACATTTACTTCAAGAAAATCAGCTCACTCCAACACAACATAGTTTGTGTCCAAAACATAGCACAAATACTGCTCTTTTATCCTTGATCAACACTTTCGCAGTCCAGATATAACAAACTACTGTCATGCTTATTCCTAAACCTCTCTAAAGCATTTGATACAGTCTCTCAACTCCTTTGTTCTGGACAAATTCACTATCCTTAACTTCTCCACCTCTACCATTGCCTGGTTTAGTAGTTACTTCACAGATAGAATACAATCATAAAATGGCTCTCTGGTCTCTCTCCTCCTCTCCCTATCAACATGGGTGTTCCTCAAGGATGTATTCTTGGTCAACTACTCTTCAATAGCTTTACTAATCTCTGCACTTCCTGTCCTCAGTCATCCCTTGTCCAATATTCTGATGACTCTACATTCATAACAATTGTTGATACCCTCTCTGACTTAAATTCTATTACTCAGAAATCCTTCAACTCTCTTCAAACCTGGCTCTCTAACAACCAGCTAATTCTGAATTTTAAAAAGACCAAACTTTTACTTTGTCTTCCCAAAAACCTAAACCAACTTAAATCCACTTTTGCTATCCATTCTCTACATAATACTACTACCATAGCTGAACCCAACACAAAACTTCTAGGGGTTATGATAGATGACCAACTGAAATTTGATTTGCATATTAACACTTGCATTAAGAAAATCCATCAAAAGCTTGGCCTATTATACAGAAATAAAAAGTTCCTATCTAACAAAGCTAAATTCTCCATCTCTCATGCCTATCTCATTCCAAGCCTATTGTACAGATCTCAACTCCTCACCAACCTCCAAACTTCTCTCCTAAGCTTGAAACTACCTTTAACTAAGTGGCCAGATTTGCTGCAAAATCAAACCTATAGATCTCATCACTGTGTCTCCTTAAAAACACAGACTGGCTAGAATTCCTCCACCTGTTACTTCTCTCTCAGCTTCACCTTATCCACTCTATCTTGTACCAATCATCTTTCTGTCCCAACTTGTTCCCTCTAATCTCCTTCTACACTCCTTCTAGGACTCTGCGTAGCTCAGGTGAAGACTTACTACAAATCTATAAACCCAAAAGCAAAATTGGTAAAACCACTATAGCTACCTCCCTACCATTTCTTGGAACAAACTCCCATTCGAAATTAGAACACTCAAACAACTCAAAAATTTTAAATCAGCCAACAAAGACTACCTAAAAAGTTGCTGGTCATGCCACTGTACTCATCCTCCATAAACTATCTCCCTCTCTTAAGTAGACTACTCTCTGCCCGCATTGGTCATTTCTGTTTTGTGTCAGCTCTCTTAGTAATCTTTATCTAGTTAATTACCTATCACCTAATCTTAAAATATTCCTACTTACTTTACTACCTGTAGGAGTCTCACTAACTCTAAATACACTTGGCTGTACTTACAAACTCTGCATACTGTTTTTGTTCACATCTTAAATTAGAGTTCAACTTAAACTCTGTAAATAATTTTTAAGCTTTTATTGTTTTCAACTTGAAAATGTTAATTGTTTTGCTTACACTGCTATTATCATTTACAAATTTTATTGTAATTTTCATGGAGCTTATCTCCCCGGGCCTCCGATGAAAAAGGGCCATCAGCTTAGCTGGACAAACCTGGTCAACAAATGTAAAATAAATAAATAAATAGATGTTCAGAATCTTTATTATAAGTTGACCTAAGTAAATATATCTGCAATCATCTTTCCATGCATCTCACATTATCTCACTGGTCTACTATAGAGAGAGTGTCAGTTATTTTCATATTTATTAATTTATAGGTCAGATGATTTATATTTTTTCTGTTTTATTTACTATGTGTAATGTTTTTTTTAGGATCATAAGTTCATAAATTAGTACTAGGCTATCAACCTTAACCACTATGCTAGCCTCCCACATTGTAGACATGTTATATTCTTTAACTATATACATATTTGCTTATTCTGATCTCTTTCTATTTCTGTTTGCATGCTATGTATGATACTATTACTATATTCCTGGGTTTTATATTTTAGCTATAGTCCTAGTGTAGAGGATCATATAATAGAACATTTATATGTACCTTTGTATATTCGATACTCTTTAATCTAGTACTACTGTTAGAATCAGTCCTATTTTTTTCTTAAATGTTGTCTAATAATATCTGAATAAGCACCTGAAAAAATCTTCCCTTTTTAAGATTCAAATTTTCCATAATTAATTGTTCTGAGATATTAAGCTTTCTTTTAATTAAAAAGAGAAAATAACAGAGAAGCACAATCCTAATTGTTTTATCATAAGTTTCATTCTATAGGCTAGTATATATACTATCCTTTTGGTATAGTGCAAGCCTTCAGAACTATTCAATTAATGGCAGTGGTTTAGAATGCAATTCACCATGTTTTGCTTATTATCTAACTTATATTCATTGACATCTTAACATACAATTCAAAATATTATTAATATTACTTTTAGACAGGAATAAGTAACCTGGACAGTTCTTAGAATTTTCAGAACTTCCGCAGCATCACAAAAGTGGTCATGACTCAAGTTAAGCTGCTTCAAGCTAGTCTTCATGACAGCGGCTTGCAAATGAATAGTATTCACACAGATATTCATGAGTGAATCCAAGCCACCTGTACATTATATATCAATCCCTCAAACCCTTCTAAACCACTAAAAAAATAGCAAAAAAAAAAAAAAAAATTCAAAGTATGTTTTCCATTAAAAAGCTATTGTATTTAAAGAAATAACATTTAATAATTGAGCAGGCACTATTTGTACGAGATGTTTAATATAAAGCAGACTGTCATTTTTAAAGGAGATATAGCATATAAACTTGCATTAAAAGAATGACTTGTGTGTGATTGTGGTTTAACTTGTAAAAGTGTGAATGTTACTCTAATTATTTGATATCATTCCAATAACTTTAATATATGTAAAATTTATATTTTTTATACTTTGGTTATAACACAGCACATCTTTCCTGGGTGCTATTGCATGTCAAGTATACTATCAGGAGCAGACTACTGGACCATTTCAAGAACCCAGAATGCAACTTAAAATGCCTCTTTAGTGTCATTCGTTGCATTTTGTATTATATTTAATATTACATAACTCAGCTTTGCCAAGATATCAGAAAGTGTGCCACCTAACATAAGATTCATCATAATAATGATTACCTTTTAATAACATGAATAGTTTAACCTTTGAAAATAAGTGGCTTTAATTTCATATATAGCTAAAAGAATCAAACTAACATTTAAAAAGGGAACTAGTAACCATTTGGAGTAGGGAAAAAAGAATGAATAATTTACCTTGTAAAAAGTAATATTCAACACCTTTAATTTTAACTTTATAATTAATCCATGCAGCTTTTAAGACTAAATCTTTATCTTGACTTGAGAAAATGATTTAGAAAGTGATATATGTGCCCTTTTGATGCTAAATGAAAACAATCTGCAGGCAGGTTCAAAATTTTATGCTGCTAGGTCTTAAGGAATTGAATTGTACTGTCTCCCTCTACTTTTTCTGGAATCCCATAAATCCTGATGTTATCCCTTCTAGATCTGTTCTCTAAGTCTTCTATTTTATCCTGGAATATGTTGTTGTTTCAGAAGAAATTCAGTATTATTCTCATTTTCAAGTAATCTTCCATCAAAATCAGACATTGCTTCTTCTGTACTCGAGCTTTGTAATAATTGTTGTACAACAGATTCACTCAGCACTTCAACTTGTTTTTTTATATTCTTCTTTAAACATATCCATTTTGCTTTCTAATTTATCTATCTTTATAGATAACTTACTGATGTTAATTAATATAGCATGTATGACTTTTTTTGCATAATACTGTCCTGTACACTGGGCCCAGAGTGGCTCATTCTGAGTCAATTAGTTCTTTTTCAGTTTCTTGACAGGAATAAGCAATTGAAAGAGTATCAGACTTGTTATTTTTTTGTAGTAAATCTTTCAGCAGATGTCCAAATACAAATCCATAAAGTTTTGAAATGTTCTGTTTGAGTTTTTCTTAGTAAAAATCCTTTCAGAGATGTTAAGATGAAGCAGAGCTAAAAAAAAAAAAAGTGCTGCTAAATGCTCACCATCTTGGCCACACACCCTCCTCCTCCTCCTCCTAATTTTTGTCTGCCATCAGTAATTAGCATAATTGTGACATAACAATTGAGGCAGTTATTCTGGATCTTTAAGCTACAATTCTGGAATATCTAAGATGTTGGGGATTGTTCTGATTTAGCCAGATTTTTAATTGAAGCCATTTGTTATCTATGCTATATTTTTTGATGGTGGTGAATATAGGTTGCCAAAGGCATGTGTTTAAATTAATGTTTCCTGCGAGAAAGAGGCATATGAAAGAAAGTATGTTAAAGAAATGCAAACTAGTAAGTACTGGCTTAGCTGGAAGATATGTGGTAGTAGTAGTAACTGTAGTCACTAGAGGGGCTTTATTCTTAATGGCATGGAAATAGGAAATGTTAATTTAGTGGGAAAACTGCAGCTGGTAGAGTTACATGTAGTTGACAGGATTACAAGAAGAAAAATAAGCAAAATAAATTTAGTCATCCATTTTCTAGTGTTGAAGATTTGATTGGGATAGTGATAGGGGTAGTGCTGAAGGAAGGGAGTTCAGGCTCATATTTCTGCAGCAACAAACACAAATGCAGAAGTTAAGAAATCAGATGCCTGCTTAATAGACATATTTGCTTACATTTACTATTTATCAGAGTTCCTCAAAACAGAAAAAACAAACAAAAAATCAACCAAATGTTATGCTCACCGGGGTGTTAATATTTAAAAAAGAGCATAATATTCTACTCCGAGTGTTTATTTTCAAGTTAGTGACTAGTGAATTAACATAACCAAAAAGCACTTTTAAACTGGAATAAAAAGACTGTCACCGTGGTTCTCCTTAACTCAGAAGCATTATATACCCTGGGAAAATGTAGACAGTAGCAACGTGATGCATTTCCTTAGGGGATACTGACAAAGGTGCACTTCATGTGCTGCTCACAATGATTCCAGTTTCATTCTCTGCTCTGACTGACTTATAGCTGCATTTTGTTAGCAGATGTTAGGTCTAGTAATACACTGCATGCTCAGAAGGCAGAAACCTATAAAATTAAACATAAAAAGATTTGTACCATATCTAGTCTCCCAGGCTCTTTTTAAATTCATTGTGACCACCTTGAAGTCTAAATAAATCTTGATATCATCTGCTGTGGTTTGCTACTTATGTAACTACTTATATGCTCTGTTCCACCTGGTACTTTTGCACTATATGCAGCACACTCGACAATCTATTAATTTCCCCTGCTTTTTTCCCCTTAAAATGCACAATTAGAAATGCATGATTTTCACATCTAATCATTCTCAGTTAACATGACTAGAGCAATGCAAGTGTATTTTAGTCAAGTATAGAATCACACTTGCTGCAATTACTTAGGGGTACCTCATCAGGGTACTTCAAGCTTTTGTTGGCATGGCTTTTTTTAGTTAAATGTTTAATAGCCATTAAAATGTAAAACTCTTTTGCTCTGGTGTTATAAAGACAGGATTCTTTCCAAACATGTTTTTCTGCCATTAGATATGTAACTTTATTTTGCTGTGCTGGCACAATGTCTGAGTTCCTTCACAACATATTCCACTCCCTAACTGTGGCTACAGAAGGTCAATATAAAGGGATATTTTAAAATGGAGAACCCAGGACTTTCCAGCATATTAACAGTAACATTCAGACCGTGGGATAAGTCAACAATGTCAGAACAAAGATTGTTAGAAATAGTTGTCATTGTAAATGTGCCTATTGCTACCTCTCTTTTCAACTAAACTACGTCAGAATTTGTTAAAAACTTTTGATACACATTTACTGCTGTTAAAGTTTAGTTTATTATCAATGAACTGTAACCATCAATGTTGTGATCGATTACATATGAAGTGCAAAGAATGCAGGCTAGTAAATAATAGAAAGAATAAAGCATATATGTTTAAAGTGAGTGAGAACAAGGAAGTCAGAAGAAAAGAAAAATATAAGAACCTTAACGTGACCATTGAATACCGATACTTAGTACTCTAGATTTCAAGATTAAGCAAGAGACTGCTGTGACTCATACTTGGTGGGGCAGTTGAATATTTGTTTATTATCCTTTGTTGACTTGGTTAGTCCCACTAGGGTTGTAATCTCTTTTCCAGGCAGAACTTAGGTGATATTTCTACTACTATTGAAAATGTAACCAGGACATCAAGGAACGTTGCCCATCTGTTAGGAGAGAGCTTGTTCCATTCCCATCACAGTGGCAGCTGGGAAAAGAGCACTCAGGGATATCCACGATATCGGCCAGCACAGCAGGAAACACCAGTGCAGCATCTGAAGCTGTACATGCTCAACACAGATTCTGTTTTAGCAGAATTTGTTCCTACATTTGGGTGTAAAAGTCAGACGCACTGGCAGTGGGTTTAGCACTGGGATCCATTAGAGGAGGTCTCCAACTGAATTTATTTAAATTATCAAGAAATTAGAGACTTGCTTTTGAGAGGTCCTGAACTAAACTTTGTATTTCTAGGTGAAGTGCTCTTGGTTTCAAATGAAAAGATCAGAGTTTTATAGTTTGATTTAATAAGGAAGATGGCATATACAGATGTGCAAGAAGTGGCCCTAATTGTGAGGATTAATCAAGGGTACTGAGGCCACTAGTAAGGGAGGATGACATTAACATTTATAATATTACTGTAGAGTTTGGTATGATGACCATCAGCTGTGTAGATCAGCTAGTTTGTTGATGAATGGTTGAAATTCCCCAGTAGAAAGGTGTTGGTTTTAATAAGGATTTCTGATAAGGTGTTAAGATACCTTTAAAATAGATTAATTATTACTTTGTATCTATTTGAAGTAACTTTGACATCTAGGACTTAAAATTCAGTGTCCTAAGGAACCTTTTGTTTGGTTAGGATATCCTTTACAAACTCTGATACTCCCTTAAAATTGCCATTAGGTCTGAAGATATGATAAGTACTAAACCCAGGAATATAGGAAATTTCTTCATTACTATGAAACCACACCTCTCTACCTATCTATACATGAATGTGTTGTGTATTTGCCAGACAGACTCAAGTTCAGGCAATTTTTGGTAATGTGTTCTAAATTAAAATTTACCAAATCAGAATGTCCAGCAGATGGACTCTACCCAAAATGTGCACTATGGTGACAGTAAAAGCTGCCAGACTGGAAAATCCCTGGCAAGAGATATCTACTCCATCCCTGGCAAAGCAGGATGGTTTGCCGGCCATCTTGTGCCCACTTGAAAAGTACTGACTACACAAATGGAAACAGCTCTACAGCACTTTGTTTAAGGTGATCATCTTTTCTTTCAATATCTTACTCATTCTGATTGATGGCAAAATATCACTTAAAACCAGTGTCTTTCCTACCTTGGCCATGCAAAAAGAACACTATATCCATCATGCATGTCCCACTGGATATAGGGACTAAGGTCATTCACCTCATGTAGAGAACTGGTGGTGGTAACCATTTGATATGTTGGGAACCATTAAACAGAGTCCTGAAACGTGTAGACTGAATGGCCAAATGATCAGATTTGTATATACCAATATGGCAAGTTTGAAATGCCATTTCCTAGAATATTCCTTTTTCTCTAAGGTATGACAGTATTGGAGTTGGTATATATAAGTTCAGAGGATGTGGGGGGGGGGGTTAAGGAGAAGATAGATTTTTGAGATTTACTTCTCTCCAGGTTTTTGGTCTTCTTTTTTTCTGCACTCATCATTTTAGGTGCTAACATTTCAACAGGGAGCCAGACTCTAATGTCATAAATATATTTCTCAGCATGAAAGGCTATAAGCACCATTCTTACTCCACAGATTATGGCAATGGAGAGACAGATAACAGTCACTCTATTCTTTCCCACCCTAATGAAGGTGGTATTCATATACCTGAAATTACAATGATCTATGGTTACAACACTACCATGGGTAGATGCAGTAGTTTAGTGGAGCTTCTAAGTTCTGTGTGCGTGTCTTTTGCTGAATGTGTACTGAGGTGAGATGGCAGCCTTCAAGTTCAGTAAATACTAAGAACTCTCACCTACAGAATCATCATGAGGTAGCAAGAGAGAGTTTTGCTAAGCTTGAAACAGTGGCTACACTGCCTCAAAATAACTGGCATTGTCAGGCTGGCTACAGAAAAGGAAAATGCTGACTGAGATTCCATAATGACCAGTGCAGACATATGGGTATGAGAGAAGTGGATAACATAATGATTGAGATTCATAAGTTCAGAGATAAGTACTAGTCAAGGTGTCCTTGTGAGCCATTTTAAGCCTAGATAATTTTCCTCAAGGGTGAGAATCAAACCCTGTATTTTGTGTCTATGAGGCAAATGCCTTAAGCATTTAACTAACCCCCTCAACGTGCCTTGCTTTACCAATCTGCTCTTGGTATAAGACAGAGGAAGATAAGGCATGGAATATGGGTAAAGCTCAATATTTTTTTTCCTGGACTTACTGACACTTTGCATGAAGGATGTATCGCTGTCATAGTTTCTGGTGACAATTTAATACCATAATTTACCTGGAAGAAATATAGGTCCTTGAACAAATCAAAATAGATGGCAAGAACGTAAATCTTTGTTTTCAAAACAAGATAACTCATCCCTCTATCAACTGCAAAAAATTATCAGTAAATAAGATGGACATTCAAACTAAGTAGATAGAAAAAAAAACGTGAACTGATGTATGTGTAGTCAAAAATGAAGAATTATTAATATTATTTCACGAAAGATTAGAAGGTGCCCTTTGCGTTAGGTGCCATGTCCTTTGTTTCTGACAGCATATTCAGTCTTTGTGACAAGTTCTGCAGAAGGCATTAAGAATTCAGATATCACAGTAAGTAACAATGGATAGACAAAGACACAGCACTCAAGAATCAATACTTTATAAAGATTAATTATAGATGCTTCAGCAGCAAGAATGCAATCACTATTCTAATTGCCAAGGATCACTGTATCTAAAAAACAGTAACATTTCCATCACAAATTACAGCTGGAATCAAGCAGAGGTCAAAAACATGTGTGACACAGAAAAGAGTACAAAAAAAAAAAGGGAATAAGAAATGGACAAAAAACATGTCTACGAAACAGTGAAAGTGCCAGTGTTATCATGTAAGATCAAAGAAATCTTACCCTCCAAACCAAGACATTCCATTTCTAGTAAGGAATACCCCCAGAAACATAACTGTAACAAGGCTATATATATGCGGATGAACCATAGCAGAGTGTGTAGATTTATAAATTGCTAGATATTATGGAAAAGCACAAAAAATGCCATGTCAGTCACTGCCATTTTGAGATTGAATGTGCTGGAATACATCTGTGTCTGATATACAAGAACTTAACACAGGTTGCCAGTGTGTGAATTTTTTGGAAATTATCTAAGGTTTCCCAACTACACCAGCTACAGTAGGCAGTAGCTGTATGAAAGGATGAGTATCTACAACCCAGCAAAACCCACACCCCCATAGAAAGGAATTTTCTGTCCTTAGCAGTTAGACAGATGTCATATTGTATTAAAATAAAATTGAGGAGTTTTGGTCATTCCTCCCCCAATTTATATTGGCTATATAATGCTAACAATAACTTTACATGAAAAACTACTTTCTTTAAATTTTAAAGTAGAACTGTTCTTGTGACTCCTGCCTCTACCACATAAACATGTATATCCAAAAACATTGTAGCCATAAAGAAACGATCTTACCAGCAAATGCCACAGGTCCTTATAGTGTAGGTCCTAACAGTGTAGGTATTTTTTCATATCTTTTACCACATAACATTAGAGAGCATATACCAGTAGCCTTCCAATCATATCTGAATGCAAAACCTTCACTGCACATAGTGCAGATCATGTATTTTGCATCATATATAACACCCAGTATAGTTGCAGCATCATCTGAGCATAAGGATACCATCAGGGGTTCAGTGATTACTTCACTGTACTGGGCAAAGAAGCCTTTCAGTTTTAGAACTGAGCCTCAGAATAATACTGAATTGGTCTGGTATTGCCCACTACTTCTATTCTGTCAGACACAATAGCAAAACTTATCTTGTTTTTACTTCGCCCTTCTGGAATTTAGAGGTAGAATTTTTATTTACTGACAACCATCTCCATGGTGTAACAGTTATAGACATTATCAGAAATAAAACTCAGTACATAACACTGTATAATGTCTTTGGCTAGGTCTCCCTAGAGGATTTGAAATTGGGTCACTATTGTTCACTTGTAATTCTTGAAACTTTACTTTCAAAGCTGCTTATGTGACAATAAATAGCTTACCTTTTTGGTCTCTGAATTAGGAATCTGGGATGGTTTACAATTAGAGCCTGTAATGATATTAAAGAATTTCAAGATAAACTAATTTCACACCTAAAAGATAACCTGCAACAAGAGGATTTTACCACTCCATCCCCAATTACTTAAAATTATTTCCATATAAAATATCCTTACATTTCATGATATTTATTAACCATACTCATAAACCTGGTCTCTTCTTGGACCTTTTCACTAAATTCTTTTTATCTTGCCCACTACAAATCCAGTTTCATGTTCTCTATATAAAACTTTATTAACCGTTCGACATTTTTTCTATGATGTCATTTATGGAGAAAGGCTGACAGGATCATTCCATGATTTAGGATAATAAGTATGATAAAAAATACAATTAGTTCATAGTTCAGTTTTAGTACCAAAATAAGGGTGATACAAATCAAATAATTATGTTGAGTAGCAGCTGACAATATTGCACAATTACAAGAGTAAGAAGATAGCTCGCTGAAGTGATGGGGCCGCTTAAACCAGACCTCAAGTAAACGTCACATTTGCAGTAACAGGCATTCATCTTTCACACTGAAATCTGATGGAATATGTTACCTCTTATTAGGTCACACATTTTTGTATGGGATGTCACTACCTTTGTTTCGGTTTTAAGTACAGTTAATGCATATCCTTTCAGATGTTCGGAGACAAATGACAGATGTGAATACTTTAGTATATTTTTTGAGATGACATGCAACTTGACAATGATACAGACTTCTTTCAGTTTCCCTGCCAAATAATTTTAGAATACTAAACATTACCATTATTAAGGAATTTGTATGCTGGTTTAGATAACAAGGCTAAAGGTATAGTTGACCAAATGTTTCTCAATAAAGAAAAATCATACACTTTGCTCTTTAATAAAGGCAGTGAATCGCAAACTGCACAGATCAATTATAAAACAAGCACTGTAGCTAATGTTGTTTGCACAGTAATTTACTCATCTTTCTGTGATATGATGAATGGCAAGGTTAGACGCTTATTCTGAGTATAGAGAATTCAAAGTGAAGGGGTTTCCATACAGGCTAATAAGGTCTAGGTCATCCGGCTTCTAAATGCCCAAACCTACTGTTTATATCACCTATCAGCTCAGGTAAAAGTGTAGGCAAAGTAGAAACACGTTTTACATGGCTGTGTGTTTTAAATGAGGAGGTTCTCCTTCTCCCATTGTTGTTCAACAGTGGAATTAGTGAACATAAATTCAAAAGGAATGGGGGACTTGCTCTCCTTAAGAACACTAAATTTAATGCATCCTTGTGGGTTGTGAAGAATTTTCATATAATTGCTAGAATTGTGATGCCTGAATTTCTGAGCACCTGATATGGTCAGTTTTGGAGAAGATTGGTCCTCATGCAACAAGCACTGTGGTGAAGGATGGAGTACAGACTATGGCCCCAAACAACCTTGTTTTGATTAGCAGACCAGGTACTAAAGAAACAATCTAGATAGGGAAGGGGATATAGAACCTCAAGCCTCTCACCTCTCTCTGTCAGAAAGCAAGGTAGCGTGTGTGTGTGTGTGTGTGTGTGTGTGTGTGTGTGTGTGTGTGTGTGTGTGTGTGAAATTTATTGCAGATCATGTCTCCTGTTAATTAATGTCTGTTAATGGATCTCTGTAGAGCTAGCAAGAACCATCTGCTCAAGAAGAGAGGCTGCAGCTGCTGCAGGGACTGCCAGTCACTGCACAGACTATGCACCTCTTTATGACAGCACAGCATCAGAAAAAAAAGCAGTTAGGTTCCTGGATGATGAGTGCATCCCAGCTGGCTAGCACCTAGTAGGGATGAAAATGGGCAGATAGTTAGTATAAAAGAGAGCTCTCCTTTAACAGAGAAACTAGAACATACCCCCAAATGCCAGGCATCTAGTGGTGATGTTTCGTCTCAAGTGGCACCTGACAAACAAGGTCTGAAGTCAGAGAATCATTTTGCTGGCTCAACACCTACATGATATATGGCTGGTGCCAGGACCTATATCTGTCGATGGGGAAAGGTTAAGTGCAATGCCTTAAGATGGGCTAGATCCTGTAAGTGGAAAATGGCTCTTGAAATTTCTCATTCAAATCACTTTAAGGGAAGTAACCAGGATTTGTGCGACTGTCCAAAAATTACTAGTTAAACATAGTTTGTTGTAGCTTGAGAAACAGTTCTGGAGCCAGACTTCTCATCTGGATCTGTCCTTCATAAGAGAACCATCTCAAGGCAATATCTGTGGGGAGTTTGCATGGTCTCTCTGGATCCTCTCTGAGAGTCCACCCACCTCCCAAAAACATGCTGGCTGTTTCCACCCCAAATTCACCCATCCCTACCGTTCGCCTTACTCTTTCTTCTCCTATCCTGTAAAATACCTCCTGATTCCCCCTGCACTATCTATTCAAGTGGTCAGGTCCATGGGACCACCACTTACTCTGGGAGAGAGGTCTGTGCTTACAATTTGCTGCTTGTTCCTCCTCCTCCCTTACTTCTCCATCATTCCTAACCAGAATGACCCCTTCACAAAAATGTACAACAGTCAGGCATTCCAGATGGGAACATCTCTAAATGCGGTCATATCTTTTCTCATCCATAAGACAGAACATTTTTGTGGTGTCTCTCTGGATTTCTTTCTGCAGTCTGATGATTCATTTCTATCTACGACCTCCAAAAATGCATGCTACTTGAATGACAGTTTAACAAAGGCAGATGTTCTGTCAAGTGTTTACCGGAGTCTAATTGCTAAACAGGGATCCTAGCATTCTGTCCACACCTGCCAATGTTCTCATACTCTACTACTAGTGGTCAAGGCTGAGAGGGCTCAAGTTTAGGTCTTTTAATGATTTATTGCTTTCGTTCCCTTCAGCTGATAATTCAGATAAGGTTTATTTTGATTTAAGTGTAGTACTTTGTAATCGTTTGCACTGAAATCAAGTTGCCTCTTTTATGCTCCCTTGCACAAGCATTACAAATCTGTCCCTAATTTCTTCTACTACCTTCATCTGCTGTTCCTACATTTCTATCATCCATTAAGAAATTCACCCTTTCCTCTATTTACTCATTAGGTTCTGAAACAAACACACTGAGGAGTACTAGATCCAAGGCAGAATCAGTGGTACTCTAGTAGTAGCTTTCCTGATTCATGACTTTGCCTTTCACAATGACCAAATATGCAGCAGTTCTATTCCCCAATCGATCCTCATTTTACCTAGACCATCCAATTTTCCCAGCTGCCTCTCGTGTAGGGCATAGTCAAGAGTTTCGGTCCCACTAGACCACAACTGCTAGTACTCCCCTATAAAGTTAGTATGTAGCCCAGTCATGACACTTGAGGTATGAAGGACAGCCCATTTGGACAGGGAACCCATGTTCATTGCTGAACTGATTACTGTCCTTTAGAACTACTACCTTATTTGTCTTTTAACTATCTGCAAGATTTTTTCTGCAACATGTGTTATACTGACAGGCCTAACTTTCCCTGGATATTTTTCTTCTCCCACTTTACATAAGGGAAGCAAAGCTTGTTACCTTTTATACCTTGGGCACTTCTGCACTAGCCAAAAATCTGCTGATTTTCTCTATCAAGAGCATTACCTATTGCCAAAAACTCACAAAATAAAACCTAAATTAATTGATCTGAAAAGATCGAAAGTCAAAATGCTGAACAAAACCAAAATAAAAACATAGGTTTAAAGACTCATAGGTAAGTACTAGGCTAGCTGCCACTCTGGGTCACTTTATGCCTACCAAATATCCCTTTTTGTACTCAGAATAACCCATCCCATTTGGTATAGTTTGGCCTTACCTATCCCATGGTAAATAACTATGCATTACCCCTAATGACAATAACAGGAATTGTATCATAGATAATTGGAGGGTACCCATACATGTGATAACGTATGTAGAAGATGCCTCTGTCCATCGGTAGTGCAGAGGGTAAGTCCAAGAGTAAATTTTCTGTTTCTCATTCATAGATCTAAGTTGTGCTTGAATATGGACAGGGAAGAACTTTATTTTATGTGGATGGGATGTCTGTTCCACAGCAGTGCTATCCTCTGCAAAACATACCTGTCCCTCCAAACCATTCTGTTAATGTTACAGAACAGGTTTAAATCCTTAAACTGAGCATTTCTGATGCCATGTGACAGAACATATTATTTGCAGTGGGGCAAGAACCCTGCCTCCCACACCTGCCTGCTATTAATTAATACCAACTCAGAGACTGCACAACAGCAGGGAAAATGCAAATTCCAAATCACCACTGCACCTCGACTTCCCACTATGTAATGTCGGCATTCTGCAATCCAATTACTATTTGATCACTTATGCAGGTATTATAAATGTCCGATATTCTGAATATTCAGCCAAAGGGCTGGTTTTCTGTCAGAGTGTCTACCAGTATACTGTCCAGATGTCTTAGGTTTGTGGGACGCAGCTCATCTAATAATTGCAATTTATCCTAAGGGCAGTGAGATGCCTCTCCATCTCCACCCACATCACCCTGTTATGTCTACTCTTCTTCCCCTTCTGCCTGCATCCCACTGTCATCCTTTACTTTCCTTTATTAAAAGATTGAAGTAAAGCATTTATTTAGTGTCTCTTCTTTTCCTCAGCTTTATATTATTTCCCTTCTCTCTTTACTCAGCATGGCCAAGCCTGTTACCCCCTTTCATTTTTAGCCTTCATACCTAAAAAAGCCAGTGTTTCCTTTCTTCATCCAATCTAAGAACATTTCAACTTTTTTGTTAGCTGGATTCAGCCATCTTTATAACTTTTCTTCTCCCCTCTCTGTACTGTGACCCCTTCACTTAATCATCTCTTTTCCACCCCTACTAGGCTCAGACATTAGTTATTACTGTTTGATACCACAAATTTCACATTATAGGTTCATAGGTAGGTACTAGGCTATCTGCCCAAGGGCATTTATAAGCCTAGCCAGAATGTGTTGGCTTTCGCCTCCCTTTTAAATTAGTTTCCTGGGCCTCTGTCTAGCAGGACCATTGAAGTGATCTCCGGGGTGAATTTACGATTTCCCATCCACTCTTCACGATTTCTCTTGAAGAGCGTCAGTGAGGGGCTCTGCCTAACATAAACTGGGATTCTATTCCAGAGCAAGAGAAGTCTCTGGGACAGGAATCTATCCCTCCAGAATGTCTTGTTTATTGTTGTATTGAGGTTTAATTCACTGGAGCGTGTGGCTCTAAGAGATTTGTTTTTTTTTGAGGTGGAATATGTCCAATAATTCCAGGTTGGACATGGCCTTATACGTCAGGCAGAAATCACCTCTGAGCAGGCGGTAAGCAACTGAGTAGAGCTGGAGTTTCTTTAGTAGAGCTGCATAGGGCATCTGTTTGAGGCCCATGATCCTCTTGGTGAGGTACTTCTGTGGCCTTGCCAGCATTTGCAGGTGTCGAGTAAGGTACATTCCAAATGGGGCATTGTACTCTATTATGGGCTTAATGAGTGATGAGTAGAGGGCCACAATGACCTCTCTTGATCTAGATGTGAACCCTTTTGTGATTAGGTGGGCTATATAGAAGGAATTTATAAACACACTTTGGCAATGTGATTATCAAAGAAGAGGTTGCTATCTACCTGGGTCCCCAGGTCCCTAATTACATCTTCCGTACTTAGTGGATTACCACCTATGTGATAATTCGTGGGCACTTTGTTTTTCCCAAAGGGGATGACTATGCATTTTTTAGTATTTAGATTGAGGCCATGGTTCTGACATCAGGTATCTGTCTCTGTGAGACCCTTCTGGAGGACGTCTGTGTCAGCCGGAGAGTCGATTATGGCCCCCAGTTTGCAGTTGCCTGTGAACTTGGTCAGCCATAGTCCTCACATGCTTGCCTGTACCTCAGAGAAGTATATACTGAACAGGAGGGGTCCCAGGACCGAGCCCTGTGGGACACCACTTGTGACTGGTTTAGAGTCAGACATGGCACCCGCAACTCTGACCATGTGTGTTCCATCCGTGAGCCAGTTGGCAACCCATCTCTTGACATAGGGGGTTAATGTTCAAGCTGGTGAGTTTATCTATGATGCCAGAGTGGGGAATGGTGTCAAAGGCCTTAGCGAGGTCCAGGTAGGCTGTGTGGACTACCTTTTCTTCATCTATGGCCTTGCTAACTGTTTCTAAGAAATCAACTAGGTTTAAGAGGCATGATTTGCCTTTAACAAAGCCGAATTGGGTATGGTCCAGTGTCTGGAGTTTCCAGTGTCTCTGTTTATGAGATCAATAATGATTCGCTCCATAGCCTTGCAGACCAGGCTAGTCAGACTTATAGGGTGATAGTTCCCAGGTTCTATTGTGGCACCACCTTTGTGGAGCGGGATGACTGTTGCTGTATGCCATTCTTTGGGTACATAGCCTGTGGTAAGGCTGAGTCTGAACAGTGAATTTAGGTGAGGGTTTCGTTCATTTTGGAGCTCATGTAAGACGCAGCCTGGGATACCATCCGGTTCCACTGATGTTGTGTTCTTAGCTTTGGAGAGGGCTGTTTTTACCTGCTTGTCTGTGATGTCTGGGGCTCTACATTCTTCTGGGATGGACACGGGCCTTTTTGGTAAAGTTTGCACTGAACCTGTCAGCCAGGATGTTGGCAGTGTCAGTTGGTTCAGTGTATTTTTTGCCATTTTGCACTAGCTCAGAGCATATCTGAGAGTTTCCACCTAGATTCTTGACATAGCTAAAGAAGGCTTTGTGATTATCTTTAGAGCCTTTGGCAATTTTTCTTTCAAAACTGGCCTTGGATGATTTTAAAAGATATCGTAGTTTCTTAAGCCTCCAAAACCACCTCCAAACACAAATGTACACGAAAAAGAAAATCCGCTGAACTGTACAAATATACCTTTACACCTTTATACCTATAATCTTTGGTTTATATGTTATAATAACACGGAAGTTTGCATTTCATCTGGTGGTGTTTTGGAGCTGTGATTTTATCAATAAATTGTGTGACCAACTATCGAGTGGTGGAATAATCTGTGACATTGGAGGAGAACCCTTTATTTGTACAGTTCAGCGGATTTTCTTTTTCGTGTACATATCGTAGTTTCTTGCTAATATTGATCAGTGATGCCTTTCCTTTTTGGGATTTTGCTCTGTCATGTAATAGTTTCCTCCTTCTGTTGTATAGTTTATTTATGGTTGGGGACCACCAGACTGGTTTCCTCTTTTTGGAGGAGTGAGTCTTGGTTTTACTTGGGATGGCTCGATCCATACATTCCTGTAGGTGCTCACAGAATGCATCTGTAAAAGATTCTGCGGTTTGGGCAGCATTATCCTTTAGCAAGGGGGCTTGGAAACTTTCCACCTCGGTCTTGAGAAGTGAGAAGTTGGCTTTTGAAAAGTTTTTCACAGTGGTTTCCTTGACCGGGGGTGGGGTCGGGATGTGGATGTCCAGTGTGATTAGTTTATGATCTGATCTTACCAGTGAGGGGTTTACCTCTGGTGTGGAGCACTGATCGCCCATGTTGGTGATGATTAGGTCCAATATGTTATCACCTCTTGTGGGCATGGTGACCAGCTGTTCCAAGGCATTTGAATTTCTAAACTATAAGAAGCATTTGGCAAAGGAGTTTGTACTTGAGTGGTTATCCCAGTCAATGTTTGGGTAGTTGAAATCTCCCAATATCATGGTGTTTGGTAGGACCTTTATATTTCCCAATGTTCTCAGGAATAATGAGTGGGGGTCCTGAGAAAAGGTAGGTGATCTGTAGCAAGCTATGATCTGAAAAGCAGCTTTGCCCACTACTAGTTGCACATGGATGGTCTCCGAGGCCA
The DNA here is from genome assembly GCF_019279795.1 of Protopterus annectens. Classification (NCBI taxonomy): domain Eukaryota; kingdom Metazoa; phylum Chordata; order Ceratodontiformes; family Protopteridae; genus Protopterus; species Protopterus annectens. Next base: position 520,153,345 of record NC_056749.1, read on the forward strand.
TGTGCTGTGCTACTAACCTGGGGGTGTGGGAATCCTTTATGAAAATGGATGCACCCCCTCCTTTTGTATTTCGGTCTGGGTTCGGAGGCCGAAAGGTATGGTATTAGTTGTATCCTGGTAGTGTTGGGGTGCTGGAAGTAGAAGAGGTGCACGTGTGGCAGTTGCTCGGCTAAACAACAAACCTCCAAAAACAAAAAAATCCAGCAAAAGGTGGAATCAACACATATATTACCTTTTAAACCCTTTTAAAATTCATGACAGAGCATTAATTGTTAACTCTAATGTTCATAATATTTCCTCTGTGGAGCTTACTAATACACAAATTAAAATACTTGATAAAGGATTAAACTTTGTTCCTGTTTTTTTTGTTCCTGAATATTCCTTGGCACAGGATGTGGCTAATTTTTTGCCGGTTGTTAAATTTAAAATTGTTTTATATGGACAATGCATCTTCTTTGCCTCATGGATTTAAATTTAAAAAATCATCTTTCAATCCACCTATGACTCATCTGCTAGGGGTTTTTCAAAACAATGTTTTGAAGGATTTACATTGTCATTTAAAGGATTTTTCTGTATCCTATAACAATTTATCCAGAGATGAAGTGCGATGTGTGGATGAACTTATGAATAAAAAGAATATAGTTATAACACAGGCTGATAAGGGTGGGGCGGTAGTGGTCCAAGATAAGGTTAAATATGATAAGGAGGCCATGAGACAACTAGGGGATAAAAAATACTATATGGTTATGCCTCTGAACCCCACCCATCATTTCCAGTGTAAGATTGAACAATTTTTGATACAGGCAGTTGAGGAAGGTATTATAACACAGGCTGATAAAAATCAACTTACTGTTTCCTTTCCAAAAAGACAGTATTTTTATCTGCTGCCTAAGATACATAAGGATGCCACTAACCCAACTGGGAGACCGGTTGTTTTGGGATGTGGGTCTTTGACTGAACCATTGTCTGAATATTTGACACACTTCCTGAAACCCTTGCTCTCATTCATCAGAGTGAGGATTCAGGATACCACTCAGTTTTTGGATATTGTTAATGATACACAACTTGAGCCTCATTGGCTACTATGTACTCTGGACATTACCTCTCTCTATACTAACATTCCACATTGGGCTGGTTTGCAGGCCTTGAATTATTGGTTGGGTAGATCTGATCTTTATCAACCTGGATTTAACACCTTCCTGGTATGTTTGGCGAATATGTTTTGACCAGCAATGTATTTTATTTCCAGGAACAATGTTTCTGGCAAATAAAAGGGACGGCCATGGGTGCGTCTTTTGCACCCATTTATGCAGACCTATTCATGGCCTATATCGAGGAGGTCATGATCTATGACCCCAATCATAATATCTATATGTGTGAAATGGATATTTGGCGATGTTATCTGGATGATTGTTGGTTGGTGTGGAAGGCTGATGAGGTTTATCTTAAAGAGTTTGTTGATTATCTTAATGATAATATAGGGGGAATTGAATTCAAGATAAATTATCATAAATCTAGGATGATTTTTCTAGATGTTGAGATCAATAGAAATTCTGATGACACTTTGTCTACAGTATTATTTAGAAAATTTCCTGAATACAATTCACTGTTACATGCTACCAGCTTCCACCCACAACATATCATCCAGAACATTGCAAAATCTCAATTTCTTAGAGCTAGAAGGATATGCTCTAGTCAACATACTTTTGCCCTTATTCGGGATGATCTTGTTTGTAGGTTTAAGGAGAGAGGCTATCGTCCAGGTACAGTTAGTTTTGCTAAAAACTGGGCCTCTAATCAAAACAGGTCAGATTTATTATGTTACAAGGCAAAGAATAAAGATCATTCTAATGAGCCGATGCGGTTTGTTACTACCTATGGATGAAATACCAGGGGATTTATTATTATCCACAAACATTGGAACATCTTGATGGCAGATGAAAAAATTGTATCCTTTTTTAAGGGACAGATGCTCATTCTCTTTTAGGAGAGGACGAACATTAGGTTCAATGTTTAGTCATTATAAGAGGGCCTTTCCAGATTCTAAGGATTTCACACAGTTTTCCTTAACAGGGAGACCGGTTTTGGGCTGTATACCATGTGGTCACTGTTCATATTGTATTCGGGTCAAAATACCTGGGAGTTCAGTAGTCAGAATACTCCTGAGATTTTTAATATTGATTTTTGGGCTAATTGCAGCACAGAGTTGGTCATTTATTTGGTTACTTGCACATGTTTTGCATTTTATGTGGGGCAAACTTCGAGGCTGTTTCGTCTGAGGATTGGGGAACATCTCAGTGATATAAGAAATAAATGGCAGAATAATGCTCTATATAAACATGTTTTGAAGCATAAATCAGCTTCTTTTCAATTTACTGTTATTGATTGTATCAGGGGTAGATGCAGGGTTAAGCTAGGTTGGCATGAGTTACTTAATTTTAAAGAACGAAAATGGATTGTTAAACTTGGAGCATTATTTCCACCTGGTCTTAATGACCAATTTTGAGGGACCAATGTTCTGTCTTTATTTGTTCTCATATTACAAGTTATGTACTATATAGGTATTGTTGGTTGTTTGTTTATTTCTTTTTATCCACTGAAGGCGGCTTTTTGAAGCCGAAACCGGTTTGGATATTGATGGATAGCAGGGTTATTCCCTCTAACCTTTGAATATTTAATAAATTAATATATGTGTTGATTCCACCTTTTGCTGGCTTTTTTTTTTAGTGTTGGGGTGCTCTCTGGAGCCTTGAACCAAGTTTCTGTTACTGCACAGATATCAATTTTCTCCATGCTGAGGAGTGCCTCGAGTGTGTGCATTTTGAGGTTTAGACTTCTGGCATTGAGTAGCATTACCCTCAGTTTTTAGTCACTTGTGTTGTTTATGGAGGTGGGTTTGTCTTTTGAGCCTTGCCTAAAAATGGCACTATGGGGGTGGCAAGAGCCTTGATTAGTATTCGAAAGCCTAAGGGCGACAGGTGCAAGCCATCTCTGGCGAAACAGCGTGGCTTGTCGAGTATGTCATCCCAGGCTGACAGACACTGGATCCCCTTTGAACGACACCAATAGCTTAGCTAATTGTTAAAACTGATCCTTTTTTCTTTGTATTGTGGCATCGTTCTTGGTGAGGGCAAGATGCTACTCAGGGTCAGGGTCATACCAGCCTGGGCTACATGATCAGACAGCTCCTCTATGTCTCTTTTCATGTAGTCCAGGGAGGAACATCTCAGGTTGTTCACGCCAACATGTACAATGACAGAGTCTTATTTGTACTTGTTTTGGAGTGACCTGAGTGCTTGTGTTATGTGGCGGAACAGGCAGCTTACAGTAACCTTCTCCTTGTTCAGATAAGTGAGTGGAACATCAGTGTGCCTGACAGTAGAGAGTCACCTATTACTAGTGTATTTGGTGTGTTGTTAAGCCTTAAGGGCTGTGCTTGAGTGGCACACTGACTCTGTGGAGTATGTGATACGTGGTTGTTGTTTGAGAGTGTAGGTTGCTCGGATGTCTGCTTTGGAGGTCTCTGCTGCTTAGGCAGATTTTTATTTAGAGCCTCTGAGTATGTTTTCGTTTATTTATGTGCATTGTTTGCTGGTGCATGTATGACTGGTGTATGTGAGACTGGAAGTGTGGTGCAAGTGTTTCCCTTCTCCTCCTGACTGGCTGTTCCAGCCTTGGGTTGAGAGAGCTTGGCCTCCAGTTTGGCTGTATAGTTGCATCTCTCACATAAATTTGTGTTTGTTGGAAGAAGGAGAGGGTTGTCTGTGTACATAAGGCAATTATAACATTGCCTCAAGATTCCCAGATTCACCAGCTGGACTGGAGAGTATACCTGAAACTACCCTTTGGACATGCCTGTATGGTTAAATGAACTGTTTTACTGATTGTCCGGTAGGGCCGAATAGGGAGCCTTATGCTACTGTATAGTAAAGGGGAGGTGAAGTGTTAGCATTTATTAGTGCTTACTGAGAGCTTGGAGCAAGTGCTGGGCTGCAAAAGGATAGTTAGAGTGCTTTATTTGAGAGTTTGACTAGTTCTAATGGAAAAATTGAAGAGCAGACTTCGTGGAGCCTGGAATAGTTTAACACTAGCTAACCGGCGTGGCGCAGTGTGCAAAACTGCACAAAACCGCGCAAATGCTGTTTTTAAGGCAGGGAGATGAAAGAGATAGGAATTAGCCCAAAACAGCCAATAAACTACTAGTTGCTGGGCTGAGACCGGTCCTCCAGGGACAGATAGGCTGCTCAAAGCTCCCCACTCTCACTGGTGAACAGAGAAACTTTCTCCTATCCAAGTAAGGATATGAGCAACACAGGAACTTACAACACAGTTCTGAGTTCAGCAGAACCTGAAAACTGGACTAGACTAGCTTAGAAAAGGCAGAAAACAAGATTTTTTTTTTTTCATTTTTGGTAGAAAATACACTAAACTTTCACAAAAAAATCTTAAAATGCTTATAACAGGCTAGCACACATTAGTGTGTAGCCTACAACAGTTAAACAGCACAAAAACAAACTTAAATGACTTTAAAAAGTGCTAGCAGTAATAAAACAGTTTAGTATGCAGCAAGGAGGGTTTTTTAAAGCTCAGAAATGCTAGAAATCACTTTTTCGGTGAAACTAGCAGTCACAGGAGAAAAATTCAGAGGAAAAAATACTTATATCAATTGAAAGTCTCTCTTTAGTCTCTCTGCTGCTTGTAGTACTCTGCAGGACACCCCGAGGAGATTGGCTGAGTAGTATACAAGCAAAAAAACATGCAAATGCGGGTTTTAAGGCAGGGAGATGAAAAAGATTGGAATTAACCCAAAACGGCCAATAAACTACTAATTGCTGGGCTAAGGCCACTCCTCCAGGGACAGATAGGCGGCTCAAAGCTCCCCACACTCACTGCTGAACAGAGAAACTTCCTCCTATCCAAGTAAGTATATGGGCAACACAGGAACTTACAACACAGTCCTGAATTCAGCAGAACCTGAAAACTGGACTAGACTAGCTTAGAAAAGGTGGAATCAATAATCTTTTTTTATTTTTTTTTTCATTTTTTGGCAGAAAATACACTAAGCTTTCACAAAAAACTCTTTAAATGCTTATAACAGGTTAGTGCACTTTAGTGTGCAGCCTACAACAGTTAAACAGCACAAAAACGAACTTAAACAACTTTAAAAAGTGCTAGCAGTAATAAAACAGCTTAGTATGCAGCAAGGGGGGGTTTTAAAACTCAGAAATGCTAGAAATCACTTTTTCGGTGAAACTAGCAGTCACAGGAGAAAAATGCAGAGAAAAAATACTTATATCAATTGAAAGTCTCTCTTTAGTCGCTCTGCTGCTTGCAGCACTCTGCAGGACACCAAGAGGAGTTTGACTGAGTAGTATATTTCATAATTACAAACAGAAGGGTGATTAAGTGAACTTTATAAATAATTCTAATGCTCGATATGAGTACGACTTAGCTTTCCTCTCATCCATCCCTTTACTACAACTTTAACTGATGACATTTTATAGTATATTTTTTATAAAACAAATGTTATATTCTATTCTATATGATTCTAGAATTGCCCATGTCAGTTCATGACTAACCTTATTAAAAGCCTTTTGACACATAACCTTTCTCTAACTTTACATTTTTTTCAAAATATCTTACTACTTTTATTATATTCAATATTCCTTTCACCTCTCTACCCCTGATTCAGAAAACCTCATCTCCTACAACTTCATCCAAACTTTGCAGCATTCCTTTATAAAATCTTTATGAAAATAATACAGTCTGTATTTCCCAATGTAACTGACCAAGTTTTTATATCAGATTTGTGGAATTGAGGGACATGATTATGACCAGAGGCTAGAGGAGCTAAAACCCTTTGCAATTTAGTCTAGAATATACAAAAGGAAATGAGACGAGTATGAAGGACTCAATCTGAATGGGAAAGATGCAAGGGGAAGGAGGGAACCCAGGTACAAGAGTAGAGTGATAAGCAGTTCTCTGACTTTCTAAAAGTATGCCTTGTAGATAGCGTTACTGAAACAGAATTTCAACTTCATTTTTCACGTGCAGAGCTTCCACTACCTGGTATGTTTCAGGCTTAATGACGTCATGCTTTAAGAATGCTCTTAAATGGATTGTTTATATTCTACAACATAGCAGAGTTTATCCTCATACTCAGCAGATCACCTTCCATTATAATTTGAATTATTCCCTTGCTCATCTGCAATAAACACAATTAAGTATACATTTTCAAACACCTTAGCTTGCAATACAGCCAAATCTTGTCTTGATTAAAAGCATATATTGTCTAAATGAGAAACGAGCACAGAAAAATTGCATCCTAACCATGCTGTACCTCTTTCTCAGACAGGAAAAAAAAATTTAAATATGGAAAACATCAGCAATGGATTCTAGAAATGCTTTTCTCTTGCAGACTAACTGGTAAGTAGTGAAAAAATGTTTAAGGAAATGCATTGGAGTGGGAAATACATCCCACAATTCACAAAATGGAAGTTATAATATTACCGCCATTATGCAAATAGTAGAAAAACAACATTTCAGATTAAGGCATTTGGAGGAGTCCTAGTCTCAATGTTGTGAAAGTGAATGAACAGAGATCTTATTTCCAGAAGTCTGACAATATTGAGATGGCAAAATTCCTGAAACAAAGAAAAGTACCATGCTGGAAACTATGGTTAGAGTAAACTAAATATTAGCAGTAGAAGCCTCAGGAGGAATTGCAGGAGAGAATCTACACATCTATATTAAAACTCTATTACAAGATCACTGGACAATCCTGATTAGAAAATCTTTCAAAAATAATCTAATAAACTGGGGTACACACGGTAGCATTGTTGCCTCACAGCAAGAGGCTCTCCTGTTCGATTCATGACTGGAGTGTCTTCTGTGTGGAGTCTGCATGTCCTTCACGTGGTCAAGTGGCCTCCGAAAGACATGCATGAATGGGTGTGCCTTCATTGGGCTGGCAACTTGGCACCATAAAAACAAATCTACTGTCAATCATTAGCAGACCGGAGTTCCGCTGTGGTGACCGAAAAGACAATTATAATCAAAAACTGATCCAATAAAATCTTACCTGTTTAACTTTACTGTACTTTTGGAAGATTGTGGTGCTTTTTAGGTGAGATGAGTTCCATTCTAGTTGAGTACAAACATGAATATACTCCACACTCTAGGGGATTAAAGGCATGAACGCATTCCTGGACATCACTGTTACTATGTGATCTCATTCAGTCTAAAGACAAATCAGTGATTGAGGTCAAAAATATTATAAAGTCTCAAAGAATAAAGAAATAAACCTAAAAACTTGCAAAAGTTAGGCCAGCTAGACCATGGCAACATATCAAGAACACATTACAGTAAAATAATTTCATAAAGATATTTAGATATTTTCAAGGGTAAGAGATGAGGGAAATCAGATGCCATAGCTGATACAGAAGCCAACCAAAATTCAAGAAAAAATACCGTGGACTGATTGGCACAGGAAATTATGGTGCAAAGCACCTTAGTAGAGAAGATCATGAGCTCTACAGGAAAGTTTAAGCTAAAAATAATCTGTGTGGATGCCCACATACAGTATAATGAAAGGAGACCAGACTATTTAAAAAACAAATCAGTGTGTGTGTGTGTGTGTGTGTGTGTGTGTGTGTGTGTGCATGTGTGTGTGTGGGGGGGGTTGTCAGTCAAAAGGACCGGAGAGAGAAATAGGTAATTTCAGATGGTGATAAAGCAAGAGCATGGTAAAGTAGTAATGAAATGTTAGATCATTCTTAATGGACTGGGACCAAAACAGCAGCAATAAAATAAGGAAATAAAGGCTGAATTTAAGAGGATATGAACAGCAGTAAAACATATGCAGGAAGAAGGGGTCAAAGATTATGATCAAAGTACAATTGCTGTGTATTACAGGGAGATGAGACTAGAACAGGACAATGAATGAAGGTTTTAGAAATGTGCTGGGAAGGGGAACATGACAGTGCTTCCACAAAAACCAGAAGAGCATGCAATCAGAATAATAGGGAACAGGTCCCAGTAAAATTAAGGAATGCATAGTGTCAGAGTTTTTCAAATGGAGATGAAAATTGCAATGAGGAAGAAAATATAGATAAAAGAAAATTAAAAGTGGAAAAAAAAACAAGGTACAATGATAGCTATGAGTTTTGGAGAAATATGGTGGATGGGGGGGGGGGCTGAAATATATCAAAAATGATAGAGAAGGATAATACCATCTGTGAAAAACTGGTTGGACAGTAGAAGCCACGTGTTGCAGAGAGATATGTGAAACATGGCAAGAAAGTCAATGCTGAAGCCAAAAGGAAAAGGAGAACAGGAAGTAGAAGAAAGAATGAGAACATGAGAGAGAGAGGACAGGAAGTAGAAGAAAGAATGAGAATGTGAGAGAGGACAGGAAGTAGAAGAATGAATGAGAACGTGACAGAGTGGACAGGAAGTAGAAGAAAGAATGATTACGTCCAAGGTCAAGGTGGAAGGAAGGGATGGAATGAGTATGACAGTCAGGAGGGAGAAACAGGAAGACATATAAGAAAAAAACATGGGATGTGTGGTGTACATCATGAAACCTTCCAACCTGTTATAAGGAAAAGGGTTATAAAACCCGTTATAAGGGCAAAAGTTATCCACACAATATATAAAGATAGGTGGACATACATTTAGGCATGCTTTAGAATTAATAACTGGAAATCCCAAAATAAAAGATAAAAGAAATCAAGGTGAAGGGGTACAGTTTTACGTCAGTTACATGGAAAACAAATACTTCTGAAAAATGAAAGAAGTGAACATGTATAGTGGTGAATTTTGGAATGCAAAACAACTGAAATTATGGATAAAATAAATATGAAATGGGATACCTTGCTGGGTTATTAAAAGGCTGAAAAGACGATGTGGTATATGCAATGGAAGTGATGGGGACAGGGTTTTAATTTTACGTGATCTGGAAAAGAGCAAGTTTCTAGGGAGAAGTTAAAAGAAATGCAGGAAGAATATGCTGAAGACTGAAGACAGAAAAGTCTGGAAAAAAGTGCTCAAAGATGGGAAGGACTATATTTGTTTGGGATGGATTTTGTTCAGGGAAAAACACTAGACTGATTTTTAGGTTCACAGGTGTGTACTAGGCTAATGGCCCTGGGGCCTATACAAGCCTAGCCCATAGGATTACCCTAGCATCGTGCCACCCGACCTTAGTTCCCAATTGTAGAGAAGGCTAAAGACAACATATTACAGTGGCTTGGGAACATGTGCAGGAAAGAAGAGGAAAATCTAGTGAAGATTTGGGAGAGGCAAGAAGAAGCAAGCGGATACCAGGACATCTGGCAAATAGATGGATAGATCGCATGAGAAAAATGTGACCATCAGGCATGACCCATGGAAGAAGGTCAGAGTGCAATGATTTCAGAAAGATAGTGACACCTGATGTTACACCTTAATCTACATGATGGGAAAAGTGGTATGGAAGAGGACACACACACACACACACACACACACACACACACACACACACACACACACACACACACACACACACACACAGATAGGGTTAATATGGATTTGTGGTTTTCACATTTGGAAGGTTTCTTCCTTCCATTGAATGGATTCTAATGTCCTTAATGAACTAAAGTGTGTACATGTGATTCACAAAACAAGATGTTCAGTGACACTACAAATGCATAACCCTGGTTAGCTGAAAAAAATCTCTAGTACATTTTTGTATCATGCAACATGATTCAAAGACAATATAGACAAATCATTCATAAAGCTATTTATACCACTGATGCTATTAATGAGACTTTCTTATACATATACTGACCTTTCCTGCTCCACTCTGTTTTGCTCTTTAACCTTGAGCTAAGTATTTGGGAAAATAAATATATACATACATAACTGGTGGTGTGATGCTTTGTTTGCCAATTATTGCATAGAATTCTGTGCTGTCTGTGAAAGAACAGAGATGCTGTGTCTTACTGTCATGTAGAGTTATAAAAATATAAGGTGCTTTTTGATATTAATCCTCCTCTGTACTATGTTCAAATAACGGCCATACAGATGTGGGAAATCGTAACAATACAATTTAACATCTAATACTAACTTTTCAAAAGTCTGTGTATTATATAGCTTCAAAAGCCATCATTGCAGGGAAGGAATCATTCTTGCTACTTAGAAATCATAACAACATTTATCATGCTTTGTTAAAACAGGCAAATATCAAAAACGGACTTCGTTCAAAGAAATCTTCAGTCTTTATTACACCAAAAATCCACCAGATTGAGCGCTTTCATCTGCCCTAAGCAGATGAAAGCGCTCAATCTGGTGGATTTTTGGTGTAATAAAGACTGAAGATTTCTTTGAACGAAGTCCGTTTTTGTTATTGCCGTAGTTTCGATTTTCTAAAACAGGCAAATATGTCAACACAATGCCAGATTAATTTTAAATATTAGTTATCTTAATGCTTTTAATCATGTACAGTTTTAAAAATGAATAATAAAAATAAGAATGTCCGTATATCTCAGTTAAAATAACATGTTGTCATAAAGGTGGTCTGTTTACCTGATATGTCTTGTTTAAGGTGTTAAACTTGTGATCTGCATGGGAGGTACAACAGGTCCACTTTAAATAACTATTACATTTAACTTAAATATGTTTACATAAGTGACCACTATATTGCCCATAATGTCAATAACTGCCTTACTTCTGTCACTGTCTACTCAGTTTAAATGACAGGATATCTTTCTGAATTTTCAGAAGGCATGTCAACTCAGTAGTTAGGTTCTGTATGTCAAGACAGTTTTCTGAATGATCACCTAAGGGCATAGACAGGTACTGCTTTCTGCAATTACTATGCCTGTCCTATGCCAATGACATTTCTGTGCAGTTCTTTGATAAACTGTACAGCAAAGCAAGTTCTTCAGTAGGGCATTAAATTGCCAATGTTCTGGTTGCAATTACTATGGCCAGAGGCCAGTGCTATTCTGTATTACTGGAAAGGCTTTCGACAAGATCTCTACACAGAAGTTCATGTTGGAAAAAAGAAGCAAGTGTTAGCATTTTACATTTTGACATTTCTGGTATTTTTCCTACACTTGCCTAGTCGTTTCTGACAACTTGAAAATCTTCTCCTCCCCTAAGCCTGTCAAAACCTTGCTCAGGAAGCAAGCAGACCATACTTAATACAAAGGATACTGGATGGCCACAGATTCACAGACAGCTACTGCTGACACTGAAGGGCCCTGATTATTTTGGAACATAGGTATATGAAAAAAGAAATTTGATTGCCTAAGACAGGGACTAGAATTTGTTGTACTATGGCTCAGTGCTCAAATTCCCTCATACATACAGCCAGAACATGTATTTCATTGCTTCTAAGTGCCGCAATTAAGAATTCATCATAAAAAGAAACAAAACTCCTATTTGATGAGCATGAGAAACAGCCAATACCCAATGACTGCTTTATTTTGTGTTTTGAATTTCTTTACATGCATTAAATTGATTTTTTTACTTCAATTTTAAGCTGTGCTTTCTATAATATCCTCAGTTGCATCTAGTCTGAATTTATAGTTAATGGCATTACTGAATGGTCATGTCACTCTTATAGCATATGGAAACAATGCCCTTATTATGGCCCAGTTAACATGGTAGACTGATAGAACAATGGGGGGCTTAAGAATCTATCCTGCAGCAGTATAAGGACTGTGATTGGTGAACATATTAAAGTCCTGGTGAAGGATGGGGCTTGAAGTGAATCTTGAGCTGGTGAAAGTGGGTGAAGGGGTGGCTAAGGAGGTGAGGCTTGAGTCTTCAGTCTCAGAGCATGATGTCACCACAGTAGGGGATAGGGCCTAAACTAAAACACACATCATGGGCTGAGGAAGTTTAAATCTCAGGGTCAGCAAAACATTCATAAGTTAGGAGGACAGGAGCAGTGCCAAGTAGCTGTTAGTCGGCTGGAATGGAAGCAGGCCAAGGACCATAAAATAATTCTTACATGGAGATGCAGTTTTAGTAAAACAGGTGGTACAGATAGGTTTCTATAAATGCAGATGTTTTATAAAAGTACTACCTAAGTGAAGTATTAATTACTCCCCTTAATTAGTGGTAAAACAATATAATGGAACTGACATAAATGAAGTCTTGCTATGTTTTGGCAAAATCGTCTTACTCTATCAGCAGGCGTTAAGAATATCGTGCACGATCATGAGTAATGGCAACCATCTATCCCTATAACTGCACCACAACTTTCTTTACACTAGAGACATAAAAAGTGCCTTCAAGTTGAAGCAGGAGGCGAAGAGCATATGGAATTTACTTGAATGTTGCTTTTGAGTATGATGGAGAATACCCCCCCCCAAAAAAAAACACAAACCCAAGACCCTCATCTAAAACCCCTCCCCTCATTTTAATATCTTCATGTGTACTCAACAAGCTGCTGAGCAAAAAGTAGTATCCGCAAAATGTACCTCCATATCTCAAAGGTTATTTGGACACTGCCCATCTTTAGCCATGCCTACCCGAACTAGCAACATTTCTGACATCCAAGACAACCATGAGAACCCCAAACCAGTTATGTACTTAAGATATTAAAGCCATTCTCAGAGATTTGCACATAACCACTGAACACATACCAGTGTTTAGCACACATTGGTAGACAATTTGGCCCCATCTGTAATATCAGTCATTCCGCAAGCCCCACCCAGTCTTTTAGCAACTGGAATAACTCATCTAATTTCTAGTGTGGATGGTTCTTAGCCCATCTTTCTCCAGCCACCTTACCCTGTCATGTGCTGAATTTTGTAATCCATGTGTGTCATAGGCATGATCAGGACTATCCACTAAAATGAACACACCACACACAGAGCCATCGACCAGCTAATACAGCTCACACCACACACAGAGCCATCAACCAGCTAATACAGATCACACCACACACAGAGCCATCAACCAGCTAATACAGCTCACGCCACACACAGAGTCATCGACCAGCTAATACAGCTCACACCACACACAGAGCCATCAGCCAGCTAATACAGCTCACACCACACACAGAGACATCAACCGGCTAATACAGCTTACACCACACACAGAGTCATCGACCAGCTAATAACGCTCACACACACACACAGCCGTCAACCAGCTAACACAGCTCACACTGCACACAAAGCCATCAACCAGTTGATACAGCTCACACCACACAGAGCTATCAACCAGCTAATAACGCTCACACACACCAGTAACTCGTCACTCTTACGCATACATCTCAACTGTCCAGATTTTGGCAAAATGCCAAGATTTTTGCATCTTATGCTTTGTCTATCCCTCATAAAATTTGTGGACTTTTTTTCTGACAAAAATTTGAGTATTGATGTCAGTAAATAATAAAAGACATCGAAGTGTCAGACTTCATATCCTTCAGAAAATGCATGCTAATGCAAAATCTTTTTGTATATCAACTTTTTAAGTTTATAAGAGCAATGTTTAAAATGTGCCCCCACTTTTGAGCGGTCCAGATATTTTACACTTACAGGTTGAGAAGTATGTTCCTACCAATAAGCTACATGTCATTTTTATTCAGGTATGTTATGCTGGAAAGTAACTACCTCCTACTACATTGTAAATAAGGAACACTGGAATCCTGTTTAAGAACTGTATCTCTATAAATTTTATTTGTGCCTGTTTTTGCAGTACACAGTAAATGCTGATGGCAGTGCTACACTTAGCTTGGCCCCTCATATTTTTCCTTTAAAACTCACACAGACAGTCACCTCTGGTTAATCTAGGTTGAGGAACCACTCTCTTTAAAGCCAGCCACAATGATTAAAGAAATGGACATCAAATCATTCATCTGAAATTCCTGCTCAGGTGTAAGGTCAGCTAAGATCTTTCAAATGCTAGGAGTCAAGAAACAACCACTATTACTTAACTCACTTGTTAGCTGGGCAAGTAAACTGACCTGTTTTTCACTGTTTTCAGCCATGACCTAGGCCACAAGTTTAAGGGTAAAATACAAAACACCTAGTTTAGGGTAGTAAGTGAAACAATATTTTGTGAAGTGGGAAAGAGAGTAACTGGAGAAAACCATAAAGGCGGAGAGAAAGAGAACATGTAATCTCTACAAAGAGCGTGTGACCCAAGGTCAGTACAGAGATATGGTTCCATGACATATAGCTGTTAAAAACTAAGCCAGATGTCTTTTGTCAGAGAAAGTCAGAATATTACAGCTATATTTCAATATTGTGCCAGTCTCCACGTTCAAGGCTTTTTTACACATTAGTAAGGAGCAGCAGGTTATGAAATTGAAGACACTTCTAACAAATTCTTCAGTAATGATGCTGGTGAAAAAAATGTTTCTGCAAACATCAGCATGGAATATGTAGAGATGATGTGGGATTTTAGCACAGGTCTGAAGTTGCTTACTTCATTGCTGTTGTGTGGCTTAGTATTTAGTTTCTATATGTAAATGAGTTTGGACTGTGCAGACCGTTGCAAAAATAAAAAAAGGCAGTATGTGGTGTTGCACTGATTTTCCTTAGTGTACATTTTTAGAGCAGCTATCCACTTGTTTCTATGCTTTAGCCCCTGTTTATTCTCCAGTAAAGAGGTTTGTCACTTTTACAGACCTCTAGTTTCATTTAATTGCTCCTCAGTATCACTAGAAGAAGAAATAATAAGCCACAGATTAGTGTTGCAAGACTTTTCCTATCTAAATTTAACAGTATAATGGTGTTGTGTATGTATGGAGAGTATAATTATGAAGAAAAGTAAGAACTAAACTAAATGCTCATTTCTGACAGCCTACAAATAAAAAAGGAAAAAAGTAATGAAACTGGATACATCATATGAAGAGGCTATATCTTCATGTGGTTGACAATGGCCTGCTTAAATGAGATTTCTAAATTAAGTAAAAAGAAAAAGAGAGAAAAACACAGCTGAGAACATTACTATTAGGACCTTTGTATTGCTGATAAGTGGCCAGAAATGATCCATGGTTCTTGATTCATGTAGTAAGCCACATTTCTGCATAATCTTAGAGATGTCACTCAATGTAACCTGATTTGTTATCTGTATACTCTTTTCCATCATGCTCTGTGCACCAACAAGCAACCACACTCCCAGCTAATGCCATTTTTAAAATCACTTCCAGTGTCCTTTTTCCCTCATGGAGTGCTAATCCTCCAGCAGCATTTAGAACAATCTAAACATTAAGGGTATCAGTTTCTACTCATTGCATAGTACTATATACCGTGTTAAGTTTTACTGAAAGTTTCTTCATTTATGATATATTCAATGCAGATTTTTTTCATGATGGCAAATTATATGTTAACCTGAAATCCTGTAAAAGATGAGAGTGAAACAGTGCTGCCCTGTTGTCTTGTATTCTTCTTAATTTCAAACAGATGGCGTGTTTTCTAACTTATGAACTTGTGCTCACATTAGCTCAACTGTATTTTAAGCAAATGGCATGCACTTTACTATGTTTCTGAAACCTGACTACTGAGAAAGACCAGAGCAAATCTCATGCTAGCTATTATACTGAGTTGTAATGTTTGTACTCACACTTAAAATCCACTTGTAAAGGGAGCAGCACAGCATAGCAATTACCATTTGTGGTGTTTCTCAGGTTCCAAAGGACCAGAAACTTAGTATCCTTAGATCACATTTTTGCTTGCTCAGATAGAAGCATTATTCCTTACAATAAATAGTGTGTCACATTACCCAGCAACGTACAAATGTAATACGTAATGATGTTTATGCCGTTCTCTTTGCCCACCCCCCCCACCCCCCCCCGATCCTAACTTCCAGGCTTTAAGGTATTATCAGCAGCCAAAGGACTGATTAAGAGGTGGTAAATCACACATAGTCAAAAACCATAGTGTTGACAGTCAAATTCTTTTTGTTTTTTAACTGCTTCTACATAGTTACTACCTAAACTCCTGCTATCCTTCCCATTCTAGAAAATGTATTTTACATTGTAACTAGAAAGTATAGGTGAAACAATTACTCTGTTGACTGTGTATACCTATATACAGTCAATACACTCTAGTTACATATGCGATCATATCAAAGCGTAACAATTATACATATATATATATATATATATATATATATATGCACACACACATAATTTTTGGTTTACATAAGGGATTTGCAGCAGCTTTGGGCAATACACAATGTGCACATAAGTCATTGGACATGTTATTTTTAATATTTTTAAGATGAGTGATGTTTTATTGATCCCGATATGTGTTTTAAGCAGTTGAGCAAATGGAAAGATGGCATATGTTTATTTTAACTCAGACGTGACTTAACTATATGGTTTATATTAAAATATAGGTATTATATTTAAATAAGAACGATTTACCAGTTAAAGAGTTAGTTTATAAGTGCATATGTGTTCACCCACAGAATTCACTTCGGATGTGCTTAGTGTTATGATGCCCCCTCTTTTGATTATGTCTAGCTACATTCCATACACTCTAGTTGCATATGGGATTAAGTCAAAGCATAGTATAGTTTTTATATACACCATTTGTTTTTTGGTTTATTTAAGGGATTTGCAGCAGTTTTGGACAACAAACAATGTGCACGTAAGCCATACAATATGTTATTTTTAATATCTTTAACATGAGTGATGTTTTATTGATTGTGAGACGTGTTTTAAGTAGTTGAACATATGGAAAGACAGCATCTGTTTATCTCTACTCAGACACGACAAACAAATATATGATTTATATTTAAATAAGCCATATTAAAAAAAGAATGATTTATAAGGTTATTAAAGTTAGTTTTGATAATTAGAAGTTTTACAATTCTAGTATTTCATATATCATATTAACATGGGAATCACTGACATATTTGGAATCAGTTTTGATATTTATGTTTTATTTAAGCAGCCTAGTGTTTATTATGGATAATATACATACACTTTCTATCGATGTTAAGTCACTTGTGAAGTAGGCATTTGATTGGATATTTTAATTTTAGGCAATTGTGATGTAAGTAGATGTTACATATAATTGTTAATTGATTAATTACTGCTGTTAATGTCTGATGAAGCATCTGTGTAAAGATGCAAAAGTGCTTACTTTTTGAATAAATGCATTTTATTTTATTTCATTTACGACTCAGTACCGTGTTTGTTCCGATTTAGACTATGTTTTTGTTCACTTAATCCCCCCCCCACAAGTCATCATTCGAAACACCACCTCTTTCTCTCTATTACCACCTCAAATTCCACCAAAACAGAATTTGTTCTATAAACCAAATGTTTAGGCACCTATATCGACAAAGACCTAACATTTGATTACCATATCCAACACATAATAAAGAAAACACACCAAAAACTAGGCTCACTCTATATAGCGGAGTCATACATGTCCAATGATTCATGAAAGCAGGTGGCCTGCACTCTCATCCTCTCTCATTTCAACATTCTGCTCCAGCCCTATGCAACTTGTAGGCAACCCCATTAAACAAACTTGAACAATGTTACGACAAAGTTGCACAATTTGCTGCAAATCTCCCCCAAAAGAGCTCACAACTGTAATGCCCTTAAAGAACTTCACTTGTTAGAATTACCCCACTACCTGATTTACTCCCAATGCCCCTTCATTCAGAATCTGATCTATAAACAAAACATCTGCCTTTCTCTAAATTATATTATACAACAATATTACTCAAAGCTACTCCGTTCCACTGAAAAATTCCTTCTGTGTTCACATCTAACAATAATGCTGGGAACTCCCAATACCTCCACCTAAAATTTGGAATGCAATCCCCATAGAAATAAAATAACGCACTGGTGGTGGTGGTGCTGCGGTAGCGTTGTCACCTCACAGTAAGATGCTGTCCGGTTCAATTCTCAGCTAGAGCGTCTTCTGCGTGGAGACATGCGTGAATGGGCGTACCTTCGTTGAAGGTTGTGCGTCAGGGCTGGCAACTCGGTACGTAAAACTCTACTGCCAATCATTAGCAGACTGGAGTTCCACTCTGGCGAACCCTAACCGAGAAAAGCCGAAAGACACAACAAACAAACTAGCATTTAAAAAAAAAAAAAAAAAGCAAAAAACATCTCACCTTCTCAACTCATACCTCTCTAAGTGTATACAACCTGGATAACTGCTCTACTTCATATAATCTCTTCCTATCATCTCGCTACTTACTTTCAGCCTAGACAGCTTATTAACCCCAACCTACCAAGTGACCCCAAATACCAACTTTATGTAGACATTCTTGCAACATCTCACAACTTCCCTGTTAACATTATCCCACTTCTATTTCAGCAAAACTAGCTCCCTCTTTTTATGGCTACTTTTGTTTCTCATAATAGTATATGCAAATGTTTTACTTGTGTCATCTTGCTATTATGCTATCATATCTGAACTGTTGTAATAAAGAAAACTTGCTGTCCTAGTGGCATTTGTGTGTTTTGTATTTTATTGTTTTGCATTTTTTATTTTGCATCTTCTGTGTCTAAAACATATGGTGCTTTTCTCCTCGGGCCTCTGATGAAAATGGGTCATGTGTCCAATCAGACTTTCCAGGAAAAAATGCAATAAGTAAATAGACAAAATTATGAAACATACACTGAAATTTTGCTAGCACCACGGCTTTACTGTTTCTGGATTTTAAAAGCATGAAAACATGGCTTACCATTTGGTCTACCATATGGGATCTTATTCATCATGAGAACAGTGATTTGAAAAGATAAAAATAGGAGGAATGCAAGGATTGGTGAACCCAACAGAACCCAGATTTGGAACAAACAAGTACCTGTAGCAATATGTTGCATCGCAATTCAAAAACCATACAAACGGACATACTCAATGACAAATGGAACCATCAGTAATTCGGATTAAGATTTTACTGTTAGACAAAGCTCATTATCATTTAGATGTATGGGCATTAACTACAATGATTAGAATATCGTAAGAAAAAGTTTGTGCATAGACCTCATGGAGTTTTAGCCATATTCACTGTCTCTGTATTAAGTCTTCTGAAAAGACATGTGGCAGAACAGCAAAATATCTGAAAGAACTTAAGAAATAGATCTGCATACATAAAGAAATGCATCCAATATCAAGGGGCTCTGGAACTATTAATGAGAATCTGACTCAACTGCATCCTCCTGGAATACTAGCAAAACAAGAAAGAAGCATGGTTCAAAACTAAGAGCTGATCTAGAATTTTTTGACTTCTTCACCTCAGACTGACTATCAGAAATGTTTGCTGCATTCCTGCATGTTGTTGAAGAAAGATAAATAACGATATTTGTTCGTTCACATATTCCACTAGTGACTGGCCTTTTTCCTGGAAGTAGAATTGCCTGTCATGACTTCTCGGTGTCCTAGCTGTTAGTCAGCTGGGTATTCATCAGGTGACATACGAGTTCATACCTAATTTTGCGAGATAGTCTACAATGCGTGACTGGGGAATTTTATCCAAAGTAGGCAGTATGCAATGTTTGCCCTCATCCATTGCTTTCGTGACCTTCTCAAAGAAGTCCACCAAGTTTAGTAGGGACTGATCTGCCCTTGACAAATCTAAACTAGGCTGGATCTAATGTCTGTAAGTTTCCTCTCTCATTATTAATCATGTCCATGATTAATATTGTATGTAAGGCCATGGAGAGAATAGTCAGGCATGTGTGTCAGCACTTTCCCAAGTCAATGGATGGCCCACACTTGAACAATGAGATGATAGCTGCAGCCCTCCATTCACCTGGCAAAAAGCCTGTTTGGAGGCCATGACTGAATAGTGCTTTTAGTTGGACTGATAGGACATGTTTCATGCTATTAAGAAGGCATCCTAGGACACTATTATTAAATTACTACTACTACTAAATGCCAAATAATGCATTATTGTAATATCTTTTTTTTTCAAAACAGGTTTATTGTTTTAACATACAAGAGAAATATCATAACAATTTTATACAAGCAATTAAAAATAGATATGATTATAACATTCAACAAAACAACTAAAGTATTTACAAAGACATCCACTACAATCACATCAATTAATTAAACTAAAATACCATGCTATTGAAATTAGGATTTTTTTAACAAATTTTGTAAATTATCCCATACAATATAATAAGATGTTTTTCTAGTTGTTCTTGACCTAATTGTGTTTATTTCCATATGGCACACTATATTCATAACATTTTTAAATTCATTGAACGAAGGAGGTGTATCTGAAATCCAATTTCTGGTTATTATTTTCCTAGCCACTGCTAGAATAGACCATAACAAGGGAAGCTTAACCTTTTTAACACTTTGAGGTACAGGTGTGTTGAATAATATAAGAGATTTAGAAATAATGAAATTATCTGTAAAAAGAGCCTGCAATAATTCATTAATTGACTTCCAGTATTCTTTCAATTGTATACAGCCATAAAACATATGAGCCCAGTCAGCATTAATTTCTACATTACATCTCTTACATAGATTATCTTTATTATTTATTTTATTCATCATCAAAGGTGTATAAAAAGATCTATGTAAAAATTTCCATGTATAAAGTCTCCAGACAATGGAAGACGTAGTTCTATAGGCAGATTCCAATATATATTGTTTATCTTGTTGATTTGGTGGGTCCCCATTAATAGAAGTGAAATAATTCCAGTATGTATCTACACTGTAAAAAGTTTCTTGTCTGATAATTTTATGTATGTATGAAAGTTTACCTTTATCAGAAACTTTATGTTGTAAATTTAATATCAAGTAATCAATCAGTGTTGGAATAGATTCTTTAACTGTTATAGACATTAGATCTATTTTATTAATGAGATGTTGTCTAAAGGTCTGAACCTCTAACCAGCAAGTTTCTCTTAGATCAAATTCTTGTTTTAAGAAATCTAGATTTTTAACTTTATTATCAGATATCAACTGATACCAGTACTTTAGATCATAATCTATAGCTAAATGAGTTCCTTCAGAAGTAGATGACAAAAGCATACCCCGAGTATACATTATAGGGAATATAATAAAATTCCATTCCCTATACTTAGGGTGCATGAATATAAAGTTACGATAGCTAATAATAATATTTAATGGGTAACAAACCATATGTTTAGGTGTAATAGGTGAAGTACAAAATTCCTTTAGTAACCATAACATGGAGTTATTTACAATCATATTTTTATGTGTTAAGGAGATTTTCATGAAGTGCATACTAATTAACTCCCAATAATCTTTCCATTTTGACATATGACTGATCTATTAATAAAGTAATAACTTTTACAATAGAAGAGATAGTATATAAATTAAAGTCTGGAAAAGAAATACCCCTTGAGACCAGCTATTAGTATGTTTCTTTAATGCAATCCTAGGTCTATTAGGTGCCCATAGGAAATTTAACATTAGTGTATTCAGTTTCTTGATAATTATTTTTGTAGGTGGAAGTATTATTGATTGTATTAAGTATAAAATCTTGGGGAATATTATCATTTTAATAATTGTAAGTCTCTCCTCCATAGTAAAAACATATTATTCCAGGTATTAAAAAGATTTTGTATATTAAGAAAACAGGTATTATAATTATTATATATAATAGATTTAATATCTTTAGATAGTATTATACCTAAATAAGTTATCTGACCTGAATTGGGTACATATTTAGTAAAATCACTAATGAGAATATTTATTCGTGTATATATAGGTAGTATTTTAGTTTTTTCTTCATTGAATATTAAACCAGAAATACTTTTAAAATTCATCATTTTATCAAATAGAGACTGCATAGAAGAATTAGATCCTGCTGATGTAATTAGAACATCATCTGCAAAAAGTTGAATTTTGGATGTTGTATTTTCATCTATTTCAAAACCTTCTATGTCAGTACTGTTTCTGATCAAATTAGCGCAAGGCTCCATTACTAATGTGAATAATAGTGGATAAAGTGGACATCCTTGTTTTGTACCTTTAAAAATGGGTATTTTTTGTGAAACATATGTTCCTACCTTAATATAAGCCAATGTTCCTTTGTATAAATGCTCAATTAGATTTACAAATGCATCTGAGAAGTTTATGCACTTCAGTAAGGTAAACAGATAGTCCCAACTTACTGAATCAAATGCTGAACTTATATCAAGACTAATAAGTGTTAATTTTTTCTTTTTCCTATTTGCAAAATCAATTAATGTTAAAGTTCTTGTTATATTATCAAAAGTATTTCTATTTACAATGAAGCCTGTCTGATCTATATCTATAATGCCAGGGATGACTGTCTTCAATCTATCAGCAAAAATACTCATAAACATTTTATAATCAACATTAAGTAATGAGATGGGCCGATATGAAGTACATCTAGTTGGATCTTTATTAGGTTTTAAAATTGACAAAATAAATGTATATTGCCAAGATGGGGGGGTTATTAACTCAGTTTAGGCCAAAATAAAAACCTTATGTATTAATGAATATGTACTTTTAGAAAGGATTTTATATATCTCTGGTATAATACCATCATTACCCGGTGCTTTGTTTGATTTAAGCTTATTTATTTGTGTAATAACCTCTGTATATGAAATACTTTTGTCCAATAGTTTAATCTGTTGTTTATTAAGCTTTTTATTAATGTTTGTGGTTATAAACTCCTTTATTTTATCTTTAGGTTCCATGTTAATGTTATTATGGTTAATTTTGTGAAAGTGATTTCTAAATTCATCTAGTATTTCTGGTATACTAGAAACATTTTTCTTTATCCTTAGAGAAAAGATTTCTTTGATATGGTTTTGTTTATTCAACCTTTTTGTTTTATTTTTAAGTCTATGTAAGTATTTGGGGCTTATTGAATAAGACAAAAACTTGTATTTCTCTAAAGTTATTTTAACTTTATGAGTTAAAATTTCTTTGTATTTCTCATTTAGTTTGTTTATTTCTTCAATAACTTTCTTGTCCATAATATTTTCTTTATTATTATATTTATAAGAGTCTAATTTACTTTGAATATCTAACAATTCCTTATCCCAAGATTTCCTTTTATTATTATACCATCTGATACTTTGTCCATATAGATATGATTTTAAGGCATCCCAAACATAGACAATGGAGACTTCAGGAGTATTATTTATGTCTAAAAAATGTTTTACTTCTGAAAGTATATATTCTTTATAGTCTCTTAGTTGAGTTAAGTATGCTGGTATCCTTTTGATCTGAACATTATGAGTATTTTTTATCATGAATTCAAAAACAATTGAATTATGATCAGATATAGGACATGAAATGATTTTGGAATTAATTAAATCTGTTACCATCTGGTTAGAAATAAAGACCCTATCTATTTTTGAATAAGTTTTGCATATGTTAAAAAAAAAGGTGTTTGGTAATGATTTTGAATCTATCTGATTATTAATATCATTCAAATGATAAGAATTAGCAAAATAATTTAAATGATTTGCATTAGATGTAATTCTTCTTTTTCCTATAGTGGTAGTATCACTTTCATGTAGTATACAATTAAAGTCACCAGCTAAAATAATATCTCCTATAGAGAATGATATGATCTTATCAAGATGATGTTTCACTGTATTAATACCAATTCCAGGTATCCAATATACATTAATTAAAGTGTAAGTCCTCCCATTAATTTGTATTGTAACCATACAAAACATTCCTTTGTCATCCTGATAAGACTTAATGGTTTTAGGAATGGGCATACTTTTATTCCATAAAATAGCCACTCCTCTTTTTTCTGAGTGTGCTCTGAACTAACCAATACTATATATTTGTTTGTGGCTAGTTTATCAATATCTTTTTCAAGAGATGGGTTTCTTGCAGGAAGACTAAGTTGGCCTTATGTAAATTAATGTATCTTATTAGGCTTGCCCTTTTACACGGATTATTCAATCCATTAATGTTTAAAGAAATTCCTTTTAAAGATGTCATTTGGCATTTTTAAAACTTAAGAATCTTATGATCAAAATAACAAATAACAACATAAGTAATGTTACATCTCCTCCTTTAGGTGTACCTTTAAATATAGTTGTATTTATTGAATCTCTTATGGGATTTTGTATAGGATTCAATTTTGTTTGTAGTGACAATGAGTGTACAAAATATATTGTGGATGTCAAAACTATATACATATAACAATGAACAAGTGAAAATAATGTAAGGATTAAACCTTGCATCCAGCCTGGAGTTAAAAACTCCAACTTAGAGTAGTATTTACCACTCAAGTTAACCCCCTACCCTAAGCAGCAGTACCTCAGCTACCACCTTATCAATTTAATACTGGTTATATTTAACTTAAATTAACAGCTTTCAATTCAATTATCTAGCAAGACAAAACTACACATTTGATAAAACAGCATCATATAAAGTTTAACTAAAATAAACTTTTTTTTTGTTTTTTAAAAACTATTCATACTACTATATACATCTATGTAATATAATACACTTGTATTCAAATAGCATTCAAATAATCTTGATATTAGGAACCAAGAGGAGAGAGAGAAATAGAAGACGTGAAAGAGGGAGAGAGAGTGAAAGAAAAAGAGAGAGAGAATAAAAAAAAAAAAAAGGAAGGCATATTTACATATTAATTTATTCAAAGTATGTAAAAATAAGTTCTAACATTCATTTAAATCAAAAATTTTGGCTAATATGGTTCAGACATTACATATATTAAGATGCATCTATTTTCTGTCATATAAATGCAGTCAGCAACTTCCAAAAAAAAACCTTGAATTGCTTGTATATGAGCATTTTACTCATACTCATTATTGTCAATAGAATAAAATATTATATTTATAGAAATTGTTATAAATCATACTGCATAGTTATGCAAATTCTCAGAAACACTTGCATTATTGTAAAAAAAGCCATCTGTATTTTGTATGTCTATACTACTGCTTTAAAATATATCACATGACAATTTCTTCCAGAATAGAGTTATAAAGTTATTTATGCTTGTCAATCAGATGAATTAAATGAGTTATAGTAATGTATATGTTTGGAACATAAGTTTTTACACACATTAGTATGCTGCAGTCAAGTAGATTTTCAAAAACACTTGAATAAATGTTTCATTTTCTATGCCTTCTAAAATAAGACATTTACTTACTACAAGAAACTGCATCATTTAAAATCATTATAACTGATATATTTTATGAATTATAACATAGATATTTAAGTAATTATATAAAATAACTCACATTTAAATGTTAAAGAGTTCATTTTCCTTCACATAGTCGCATTTGCATCAGTTCTACTTCCTGGTAGAGTGTTCTTCCTGAATCTGCAATGTGTCAGTGTGATATCTGGGTCAAAGGTCAGATTGACTGCTTTCAGCTTCTCTGTGAGAATTCTGAGAGTTGAAGCTTTTAAAACAACTCGAGGACACTGTTCATGAGGCAGCACACATCCCAGATTGTCTCCCTTAACATTTTGGTGGGAAACTTGTTAAAAACTAGTGACAAACATTCATTTAGCAGTGTAAATGCATCAAAACATGACAAAACCTTCGCAATGTATTTTACAGCTTATTACAGCCTCTATGTAAGTGAAATTAAGCCCAAAGTTATTAATAAGTAATAAAACTCAATATTTTTGTCCCAACTCAATTTTTATGCAAATCTTATTATTTACTGTGTCTATATGATCAAAGGCATTTCTATATATTAATATGAAAAAAAATAGAGAAAGAATAAAGAAAAGAAAAAGAGAGTAGAAAATAAAAGAGTGTAAAGCAGAAATAGAAAAAATGTAAGAGAAAGCTATAAGAAGTATATACAATGGAATATTACTTACTGTTTATATAATATTACTTACTGTTTATATTAATAGAGTTAAAAATAAAACATATTATTTACTATTATTTAGTTCTAATTATTATTAGTTAAAGCATGACAGATTATTTACAAACAAGTATAAGCAGTATAATCAAGAAAGTATAATTAGGAACAGCATTTGAAGAACATATAAACTTTTTACAAGGAATAAATATGTTATTATTCCATTTATCATATTTTCATTACTCTTCTCTCCCTGCCCTCCCCCACCCTTTACCCACTACATAATCTAAATAGAATGTCATTGTTTAAACAAAGAAAAGGAGAAAAAAAAGAGAAGAAAAAAATGTATCAAATTACTGACCTTACTTCTCTTTTTCTGAAAGAGAAACAAATTGAATAATAGCTTGTTATTAGTTCCTCAGATATTTTGACTGGTTATGAAACAAAACATTTCTTTGCACACAGATAATAACTTTGATTAAATCTTTTTCAGAATATTTGTGGCTTTCTGGAAATGCAGGAACTATATTTAAAAAGATTAATAATGAAGTAAAATTATGAGAGAAAAAAAAGAAAAAAAAAACGTAGAACAAATCATTTGTTTTTTAGTCTCTTCTTCCTCTCTGAAGTCTTCCACGAAGTTTCAGTTGCCAGTCTCTTTAATGAAGGACTAGCCCATTCCATTTCCTCTATTTTATCCAAAATCTTATTTTTTTTGATAAACAGTAAAGCAGAGTCTAAGTCATCAAAAATTTTAGGACCATCAGGAAGTAAGATTTTTAGCTTGGCAGGAAACAGAAGGTATGTTTTAAACTGTGCTTTTTTAAGCTCCCTTATTAGTGGCAGAAAAACTTTTCTTTTAGCTATTACCAAGGAAGAATAGTCATTGGCAAAACGCACAGTTGTCTCATTAATCTTAACAGGAGCTTTAGCCCAAGCAGATTTAAGAACCATCTCTTTATCAAAAGATGATAGAAATCTAACTATAACTGATCTAGGATAGTTTTTGTTAGAGTTAGTATTAGCTATAGATCTATGTGCTCTTTCGATACCAAAAGAGAATGCTTCTGGTGAGTCTAAAGTTTTAGGGAGCCATGTTGTTAAAAAAGAAGTAATATTGTTACCTTCAATATTTTCTGGCAGTCCAAAAATCCTAATGTTATTGCACCTAGATCTATTTTCCAGGTCATCCAGCTTTGTTTGTAAATGTGTATTTTGTTTCAGCAGAAACTCAATGTTGATTTCCTCTTCTTGGATTCTATTTTCTATGTCATTCACAGCTTCTTCTATGCCTGTCATCTGGATCTTCTGTTGTTGCAGGTCTATATGTAACAAGTCTATTTGTTTTGTAGTTTTTTCTATGAAGGTATCTATTTTAGTATCCATTTTATCCATCTTAGCAGTAAGTTGCTGGATTATAGTTATCAGAGACTGAAGTTCTTTCTTGATGCTGGAGTCTTGAGAATTTGTCTTACAGGAACTCATTTCAGACTGACAAACTGAAAGGAAAATTTCCAAAGTGATTACTGACAGGAATATTGTTAAAATTTCCTTTCTTTTTTAGATATAGTTCAAGAACTATATAAAACAAACATATTTAGGAAGAAAATTACTTCAAAAATTAATTTTTTAAGTAATTAATTCCTGTCAGTGTAATGAAATTGGTGGAGCTGAAGAAATCTGTTGCTATCCTGTGTTCATCCTTGGCCACGCCCCCATTATTGTAATATCTGACAAGTCCTCTATCTCAGAGGATTAATACATTAATAATACATTAATAATACATCCCTAACAGCTGACCCAGTTGCTCGGGATTTGTGAATTTATGTGGACAGTGACCTAACTTTTGGGCAACACATGGCCATTTTTGTAAGAAAGCCCTTTTATATTGCACAGCTTACAAACAATAGGATTATGGTCTCCTTTACTCAGCCATCATTAGGCCAATCACTGAATATATATCTGCCCACATACATGCAACAACTGAAATACCACAGAGATACTTTATGAAAAAGATACAAGGCCTAAACACCATTTCCACCATGGTCTGTCTCAAAGCTCTGCAACTATACTTGGTATCCTGCAGACTACTAATAGGTGACCTGCATCTTGCACACAAGGCATCCTCGGCCCCGGTACTGATAGATTTAATGCACATCAGCAAGTGAAATGGCATCAGAAATTCTTGGTCTAAGGATCTTAATCTCTTCTGCAACATCAACAGAACTGATTGAAAGGACATGTACACCTTGAATAGGATACGGCTGCTCTGGAAGAGACTCTCCATCTACATGAAAAACAAAGTTAATCCCTGTCCATTTTTAAGCACAACTTGGATCTATGGATAGGAAATAAAAAAATTATCCCAGGATTGCCTCTTTACTACTACTGGACAGAGGCAACTCCAAAATGCTTTATTCTATATAAGAGTCACTTCAAAATTATCTATGGAATGATCTCAGTTATTCTCATTAGGAGGAACAGGCAATTATTGACAATGGGTTGGATAAAGCCAATATCTAACCAAATGGGACAGCTTAATTCAAACACAAAAAGAGACATTCAATCAGTTTAAAATGGTCCTAAAGGGTCACTGGACCAGTATTTAACTATGAACCTATTAGCAAATTATCAGGCCCAGCTAATGTAGTGTTTTTGGCCAAGAAAACTGCTGTTTGGACCTATACTCTATTAATAGCCGGGGAATGCTATGCTTGGGGCACTTCATGAAAGTAGGGAAAAAGCGGGGTAAAAGTGGAGATGAAATTGTTGGCTAATAGGTTTTCTATACCCTCTGGTTCAGTATAGCTGCCTCCATTCACAATTAATTTGGCACATTGTTATGCATCGCTTTTTAAGGTTTTTGACATAGCTGAAGAATTCCTTGCCATTGTCCTTAACCTGGAAACTACTTTTACTTCATATTTTACTTTGGCAGACTTAATGTCTTGAGTTATTTAGTTTGATAATGGATTTCCTACCTTGATCGCAATTCCAATTTCTGACCTTGGTATTCTTCCTTTTGTTAAACAATCTATTGTTGTGATTTCACCAGGGTGGGTTTTTATTCAAGTTTCTAATGTGCTTATTTCAGGTATGTATTGTTTCCTCTATACAACTGTATACATGATTGCAAAAAATTCTGAACAACTTTGCACAGGCAGTGGTGTTCCCTAGGTTTGGGGAGGGGGGCATGAAATTTTGCCATAATATCACTTAAATTTAGGAATTATTCCAAGGCAAACTTCCTAGAAGTTTCAAGATTACCTGGTGTCTCAGGTTTTATTTTTATTTCTAAGAAGACAGTTTTTTTCTGACATGAAAAGTGAGGACAGTACACTAGGAGGGGATGACAATCTGCTAGAAAAGCTTTGAGCTGTGTTTGTTTTTGATATAAATTAAGGCACCTCCACATTTTGTCCCTTTATGTTCAGTCGCTGGTCTAAATGTGTAGAAAGCATTATAGCTCTGCAATGATGAGCTGCTCTCCACAATATAAGCATAATGACTGACAATTTATTTTACTCATAGGGCTTAGTAGTCTAAACTGAGCAAGGCTAGAGAGTTAATGTTAATCTTAAGCAGGCATGACCTCTGTACTCTCACCCATGGAGGTGCTATCATAGAGTTACAGATATGACCGAATATCATCAAGAACTTAACCAAGTAAGAAATGGTGTAGAGCTTAGCCAGTTATGAAATGGTAAGATATAAATATACCTTCCTTCATGTGCAGTCTTCTAGGTCTATGGGCACTGAGATAAAAGCAGCAACAATACTATTAACTTTTTAAAAGTAATCCAAGTTAATGTGTACAATATATTGTCACAAAAGTAAAATAATGGGTGGTATTCATACTCCCACGATACACACATGCACAAGGACAGATGGTAAAGAGCACCAGTACACAACACGTAAAACCTTTGTCCAGAGCTGAGCCATCCACTAGAAAGTTCTGTCTCTTTACAGGCATACAAAGGATTAAAACTACTGCAGTTATGTGCAGTGGCAGCTGTGTGTACATACAGACACATTTTCTTTTGCCAGAATCAGCACAGGTTTCTGAGGGGAATCTTGAGCAGTAAACTACAACAGCTACAATGTATTAAATTAAAAAGTTTAAGGGCATCTTTATGTGCACAGCCTGACTGGTCTTTTATATGGCTGTAATGAAGAGGGGAAGGAAAGCTGGAAATGAGAGAGAAAAAAGCCAAAGGGCATACAGAATGAATACATGATGGGGGTTGTGCTGCAGAATATGGGAGAGAAGGGGCATTATGCTTTTGTGAGAGACAGACCAACCATTTCCCTAAAATGTTCAATGTAAAAGGAAAGTTATGGAAGGAATACGTAAAGAGGCTATAGGAGAGAGGTTTAAGGAAGGGTTAAGTATTTCATGCAACATAAAATACAAGAGAGGCCAGGAACACTATCATGGACTGAAATTGTTGGTGGACATGATATATATAGATATAATTCAGACAAGGGGAATGGAGGACGTCACACCATGGTATGTTGGGAGTCAACTACCTTACCAGTCTATGAAGAAGCCTGAGTGAGGAATCACAATAGTGGAGTGGTGGAAGTTTCCTGCGACTTGAAACTCAGAGCCAAATGTGTTAATGAGTCTTTCACCAACTGGAGGAAGCACTGAATGGGTTTACATACACCTCTCCACTCCCTGATCACCTGCTACTTCTAAGGTGTCATGAAGCTTGCAGTGTTGGTAGCTTTACAGAATACCTTGCACGGAGGGTCCTACATGGGCAGATCCACCCCTCCGACCTTGTGAAGTCTTTTCTTGGTAGACGAAGGGAGATGATGAGCTGTGCCTTACCTGGGAGGCATGTGGCTGAACTGCCCATGTGATCTCTGTGAATGTGGAAAAGGAGCATAAAAAGAAAAGGGAAAAACAGAGAGAGAGAGAGAGAAAGAAAAGACCCAAATGCTTTGAAAATGTACCATTTTATTCAATGAATTGAACAACATGCACTTATTTAATTATGAAATCGCTACTGACTGTGGCCTCAGAAAATGTATTACTTGCACTTCATGGTAGTTAATTCTTATTAACTTATTTATTTGGTAATCTAACTAAATCTTTTCCTACCCTTCTTCCCTCTGAATACCTTGCCTTGACTCTACTTTTCATTGTGATTCTGCTAGCATTCCAAACATGATATGAACTATGTAATGCATACATGTCAAATGTGATGAGTACTATGTAATGCATACATGTCAAACGTGATATGTACTATGTAATGCATACATGTCAAATGTGATAAGTA